>NC_052353.1:3540744-3542069 GCF_009727055.1 Benincasa hispida
ATAAAAAGGGTAAGATCGTTGGCAAAGGTAATATTAGTAACGGTTCGAATTTTCTTATTAAAAATGTTTTGTTGGTTGATGGTTTAAAGCATGATTTATTAAGTATTAGTCAATTATGTGATAAAGAATATAGAGTAATTTTTAGTGATAAAAATTGTACAATAGAAAATGTATGTGATGGAAAAGTTCTATTTGTAGGAAATAAAGATAAAAATGTTTATATTATTGATCTATTAGATTGTCCTATAGTAGAAAATAAATATTTATCTGCATTGCATGAAGATTCGTTGCATAGAAGGTTAGGTCATGCTAGCATGCATTTAATTTCAAATATTTCTAAGAAATCCCTTGTTAGAGGTCTTCCAAAATTAAACTTTGAAAAAGATAAAGTTTGTGAAGCTTGTCAAATGGGTAAACAAACTAAGCCTTCTTTCAGACCAAAGAAAATGGTCTCTACTTCTTGACCTTTGCAACTATTACATATGGACATTTTTGGACCTATTAGAGTTGCAAGTCTAAGTGGAAAACATTATGCGTTTGTTATAGTTGATGATTTTTCGAGAATTATTTGGGTTTTATTTTTATCTCATAAGGATGAAGCTTTAAAATCTTTTATTAGCTTTTCAAAAAGAATTCAAAATGAAAAATGCTTTATGATTTCGAAAATTAGAAGTGATCATGGAGGAGAATTTGAAAATGCTACTTTTGAACATTTTTGTGAAGAAAATGGAATTTTTCATGATTTTTTCTCTCCAAAAACACCTCAACAAAATGGTGTTGTAGAAAGGAAAAATCGATCTCTACAAGAATTAGCTACCTCCATGCTTAATGAATATGATTTACCAAAATCTTTTTAGGCTGAAGCTGTTAATACTGTATCTTATTATTGAATCGTGTTTTAATAAGATCTGTTTTAGATCAAACTCCTTATGAGCTTTTTAATAATAATAATAAAAAAAAAAACTCCAAACATTAGCTATTTCGAAGTCTTTGATTGCAAATGTTTTATTTTGAAAGACAAAGGGAAACTTGGAAAGTTTAAGTCAAAAACGGACATTGGCATATTCTTATGTTATTTTACGAGTAGTAAAGCATATAGAGTTTTTAATAAAAGAACTCATGTACTTGAAGAGTTAATGAATGTTGTTTTTGATGAAACACATGTTGCCACTAATAAAGTTTCTGCTAGTGATGAATTAGAAATACTTGTTGAAGATATTAGTATTAAAGATAGGAAAGCAGTATTAAATGAATCTCAGAAAGAGCCAGAAAAATCCCTCCCTCAGGATTGGAGATTCTCTACTCACCATCCCCATGAGTTAATA
>NC_052353.1:3845575-4059138 GCF_009727055.1 Benincasa hispida
GTTTCCATTGCAACTAGGATGGGCATTGGAAGTGGAACTGCCCTAGATATTTGGCAGAAAAGAAGAAGGCCAAACAAGGTAAATATGATTTAATAGTTTTGGAAACTTGTTTAGTGGAGAATGATGATTCTGCATGGATTATTGACTCTAGGACCACTAACCATGTTTATTCTTCATTTCAAGGAATTAGTTCTTGGCAATAGCTTAGTGCTGATGAGATGACGGTGCAAGTTGGAATCGGGGACGTCGTCTCAGCTGTGGTAGTGGGAGGTCTCCGGTTGACTTTATAGAATAAATTTCTCATTTTAAATGATGTATATGTAGTTCTCGATTTAAAGAGGAACTTAGTTTCTATAAAGTGTCTACTTGAATGTAAATATCAACTTTTTTTTTCTCTTTTAATAAAGTGTTTATTATGAAAAATGATGTTTATATTGTTCAGCTTAACTAGAAAGTAATTTGTATGTGCTAAGATCGTTAGCAACAAATGTCCTTCATAACATAGAGATATTTAAAACTCTCATAACTCAAAATAAGCGGTTAAAATTTCTCCAAAAGAAAATGCCCAACTTTGGCACCTAAGATTAGGACATATTAATCTCAATAGGATTGAGAGATTGGTAAAGAATGCACTTCTAAGTGAGTTTGAAAGAAATTCTTTACCTGTGTGTGAGTGATGCCTTGAAGGAAAAATGACTAAAAGACCTTTTACTGGAAAAGGTCATAGGGCCAAAGAACCTCTAGAGCTAGTACATTCAAACCTTTATGGTCCAATGAATGTAAAAGTCAGGGGAGTTTATGAATATTTCATCACTTTCACTGATGATTATTCAAGGTATAGGTACGTTTATTTAATACAACATAAGTCTGAGTCTTTTGAAAAGTTCAAGGAATTCAAGGCTGAAATTGAAAACGCATTAAACAGAATGATTAAAATACTTCGA
This sequence comes from Benincasa hispida, assembly GCF_009727055.1. Classification (NCBI taxonomy): domain Eukaryota; kingdom Viridiplantae; phylum Streptophyta; class Magnoliopsida; order Cucurbitales; family Cucurbitaceae; genus Benincasa; species Benincasa hispida. The sequence goes on from NC_052353.1 coordinate 3,846,520, forward strand.
TCTGATCGAGGTGGAGAGTTTTTTTATTCATCTTTCCAAAACTATATGATAGAACATGGAATAGTATCCCAACTCTCAGCACCTGGTACACATCAACAGAATGGTGTATCAGAAAGGAGAAATCGAACCCTGTTGAACATGGTTCGGTTTATGATGAGTTACGCTTCCTTACCTGACTCATTTTGGGGTTATGCAGTGGATACTGCAGCTTATATCCTGAACTGTGTTCCCTCCAAGAATGTTGCCAGAACACCTTTGGAGTTATGGAATGGTCGTAAAGCTATTTTACGTCATTTCAAAATATAGGGTTGCTCAGCACATGTGCTTGAGGTTAATCCTAAGAACTGGAACCATGTTCTGTAGGCTACCTCAAAGGAATGAGAGGAGATTATTTTTATGTTCCTAAAGAAAACAAAGTGTTTGTATCAACAAATGCTACTTTTCTTAAGGAGGATCATAAAAGGGAACACAGACCTAGAAGCAAAATCGTTTTGAATGAGCTTTCCAAAGAAACTACTGATTCTTCAACAAAAGTTTTTGAAGAGCCTATTACCTCAACAAGAATTTTTGAAGTAGGTTCATCTAGTAGGTCAAATCCACCTCAAGTGTTGAGGGAACCTCGACGTAGTAGGAGGGTTGCGAACCCACCTATTCGTTATATGAGTTTAACTAAAATCCTAGCTATGGTAGCTGATGGCGAGGTTGAGGATCCATTGTCTTATAAGAAGACAATGAAGGATGTTGACAGAGATGAATGGATCAAAGCCATGGATCTCAAAATGGAGTCTATATAGTTCAATTTTGTTTGGGATCTTATAGATCAACCTGATGGGATTAAACATATAGGTTGTAAATAGTTCTATAAGAGAAAATGGGATGTTGATGAGAAGGTGCAAACCTTCAAGGCTAGACTAGTGGCAAAGGATTATACCCAGGTAGAGGGGGTCGATTATGAGGAGACTTTCTCACATGTTGCCATGCTAAAGTCTATTTGAATCCTCCTTTCCATTGCCTCATATTATGACTATGAGATATGGTAAGTAGATGTCAAGATAGCTTTTCTGAATGGAATTCTTGAGGAGACCATTTATATGGTGCACCTCGAGGGATTCATAGTCCAAGGTCAAGAGCAAAAGGTTTGCAAGCTGAATCGGTCGAAAGAACAAAATGCTAGCACTATCTCAGACATCGTACATTAACAAGATGTTGATCAAGGATTTGATGCAGAACTCCAAGAGGGGCCTTTTGCCTTTCAGGCACGGAGTTACATTGTCTAAGGAATAGTGTCCTAAGACACCTCAAGAGGTTGAGGAAATGAATTGGGTCCCCTATGCATCTCGTAGGCAGTTTAGTGTATGCAATGTTATGTACTAGACCTGACATCTACTATGCAGTGGGGATAGTCAGTAGATATCAAGGATATGATCACTGGACAACCGTTAAGAATATCCTCAAGTATCTACAGAGAACGAAGGACTACATGCTTGTATATGGTTCTAAGGATTTTATCCTTACAGGATACACGAACTTTGATTTTCAGACTGATAAGGATGAAGGAAATCGAATTTGCAATTTCCATGAGCAGCGGAACAAGACTATTCCAAATTACAATCATGAATGTACATATATTTATAGTTGACTTCAAACAAGCGGTTATGCAAATCATAGAGAGAAATTACAGCATGAATACACTCAAAAGAATAGAGATTAAACTCTACGTACATATGAGAATGTGTCTCCACGCTCCGTTGCGTGACTCTAATCAAACAACAGCAACTACGAGTGCCTGATCTACACGACCGCAACACAGCATGAACATCGCACGAACACTTCACGCTTGTCCTCAACGATCGCCCCGGCTGGGAACTCCTCAGCAACATGAACGGCCTCCACAGCACCACGAATGACCTCCAGAAAACCTTGATGGTGTCGAGTTGAGTCTGACACCACCAACAAGACGACCTTGGTATTATCGGTGTGAGAATCCAGAGGGTGGGCTATGTTCGGACTTGGTATGAGGCAGACGAACAGAGGAAACAATGATCGCGTAGACGACTGGGCAAGAGGGAGATGGCGGAGACCTATCGTGTAGATCGATGCCCAATCGTTTAGATAAAACTATGCGATCGTCTAACAAAAGCTATATGATCGTTTAGTCTATCGTTTAGCTCGGTCTGTCACCTACAGACTCTAATACGATCGTTTACCTTGGGCCATCGATCGTCTAGCAAAACTATGCGATCGTTTAGTAACTACTACAACGATCGTTTAGCTCTAACTCTACACGGCCGTTTAGCTTGCCCAACCGTCATTTAAGTAAATCCGAATTTACTTGACGACCTCGTGAGTTTCTTTTGCGCGGAGAGAAAACTCAAAAACCTTTTTAATCATTTGTAAAACTTCTTTTCAAAAAAAAAACCACTTTCCTTTTAAACTCAACGTGTACCATGATCCAATAACTACCCACTACTTTGGTTATTTAAAAGAAAAGAATTAATGATCCAATAATTAATATTATTATATCAATGATAACTAATTTATAATATTATATTTATAATCTATAGTTTTAATATTTCATCTCATGAAACATATAAACCATAGTTCTTTTTCTGTTCCATGGTAACTTAATGTAAATCTCATTTACATCAATCCTCCACTAGATGTATCTCATACATCATACCGATTATATCATATATAGTCAAAATACCTCTTGTAAATTTGAACATTTCAAATCAACACCAAGAATTGAACCTCAACTAAATCCATTGATCTACCAAGGGTACCTCATGGACCTGTAGCTCAAAGCTCCAACGGTACGTGAATAACTGACTAAAGTTTTTAGTCACGGGATCCACCATTCGTTAACTGCCAGCACTCCATTAAAGACCGAAAGCTGAACTTTCTTTACCACAAATATATTATGTGTCCATCTTAACCAATTAGCAGTGCGACAACCCTTCACAGATCACTCATAAGTACAGCTGGGCCAATAACCGTTATAACCCCTGTAGTTACATCTATCTCCTTAAGTACCACTGATCTCTCTAATGAAAATAAGTCATAGTCTTACTATGACTGAGTCTTCTCTTCCAAAGAGAAGCTGTGGCCACTATGTTCAAGCCTCGAATCAGCCCTTACGGAAACAATCTCTCTAATTATTCCTGCTTCGAGAAAGGAGTGAATTCCATCTTATGGATTGAGTTCCCAGCTCCCAGATCAGACAAGTCCCCAAGGGTAGGCATATTGAGTTTGGCAATCTGGCCACTCTCAACCCTACTAATCAAAGGACCGCCCTCAAAGGCAGGAGTTCCCAAAACACTAAGGATTGAGGTTGTGTCACCTATGGTCGTTTAGGAGAGATACAAGTCTCTAGTACCAACAGCATTATATACAAAGTCTAGTCATCTTGTGGTCCAGGTCTTATACAAACTCTTTGTTTAGGACACCCCCGCTCCACGTCTCCACATGAATGGTCAAGATCTACCATCTGTAGTAGTTTACAACACTTGCAAACCTCTACAAAGCAGGTCGTATCCATAGTGTCACTAGGATCAGGTATTCCACCTTAATTAAGAAGCTTTGCTTATTGGATATGAGTAAATGCCAAAATTAAATAACACTTATTTTATTCATTGAACGATGTGTATCTTTACAAAACAACGAGACTACGGGAGAATTAGGACACCAATCCCAACAATCTTGGTGACATTACGAGTATGACCCATTTTGTAGGTGTTACAAGTGTTGTAAAATGCTACAAATGATCTGATCCTGATCATTCATGTATTAGACATGCGAGCGGGGATATTCTAGACAAAGGAGTTTGTATAAGATTGAACCACAAAATGCTTAGTCTCATTATATAACATCGTTCATAATAAAGACTTTCATTTCACTAGGATGACCATAGGTAACATAACCTTAATCTTGAGTGAGTTGTGAACTCCTGCCTATGAGGGCGGTCCTTTGATTTGTATGGTTAAGAGTGGCCAGATCACTGATTCAATAAGCCTACCATTTTGGGGTTCGTCTGATTGGGGAGCTAAGAACTCAAATACACAAGATGAAATTCACTCCTTCCCGGAAGCAAGGGTAAATAAATAAATTGCTCCCTTAAAAGCTGATTCCGGGTCTTGAACAATGTGGCGCCACACCCTCTCCTGGTCCGAGAAGGGTTTAATCATAGTAGGACTATGATCTATTATTCATTAGAGGAATCAGTGGTACTTAAGGAATTAAATATAACTATAGGGGCAAAACGGTAATATGGTCCAACTATACTTACGAGCAATTTGTGAAGGGTCATCGTACTATTGATTGGTTATATCCAATAGATACAGAAACATATCTGTGCCCGACAGTAACGGATGGTGGATAATGTAATTAAAGAGTTTAATTAATTATTCACGTATTGGTGAAGCTTCAAGCTACAAGTCCATAAAGTCTTCTTGGTAGCTCAAAAGGATTTAGTTGAAAATCAGTTTTTGGATTAATTTGAATTATTCAAATTAATAAGAGGGAATTTAATTATATATATATATATAATTAAATTGATTCAATTATATATGATATAATTGACATAACGTATATGATACATTATAGTTTAATTGGAGGAACAAATATTTGAATATGATTCAAATATATTTTCTACGAATAAGATTCATAGTTGTTAAATTTAATATAAATATGATTTATATTAAATGCCATAAAATAGAGAAAAAGAAATATAGTTTATATTGTATATGATGCAATATTAAAACTATAGATTATAAATATAATATGATAAGCTGGTTATTATATTTATTTATAATTATCAATTATTTGATAATTAATTCCATTTTTCTTTCTAACCACCTTAGTGGGAAGTTAATCAAGTGGTTTGTGGCTAGTGGAATAAATAAAATATGATTTTATTTTTTCCATAATGAATATACATACGACTTGTAAGACAGGAGATTACATGATTTTATCAGAGTCTATGCGATAGACTTGGTTCTCTACACGATTGAAGAAAACTCTATGCGGTAGCTTGTTATTCCTTCAATCGTCTTCCTCCTCCAAACCACAAACTCCCTTCCAACCAAAATAGTCAGAGCCCACCACTCATGGGTTCTCACCCCGAGAATACCAAGGTCACCAAGTGGTAGTGTCCTTTACACTTTTGGTACATTTGTTATGGTTGTTGTTTGTTCGAGAGGAGTTCGTGTTTGTTCGAAGTGTTTTTGAAAGTTTGAGGGATTTACTTGAAGAAGAGTTCTTCGAAGATATAATCTTTAAATCCTTTTCCTAGTTCAAAAGCATGCTGTAATTTATATTTTGATGCATAATCTGTATTGTTTACTGTAAATGTTTGTTTCAATCGAAATGGGATTTGTATGATCCGCTTTCGCTTATAGGTTCTCTGTAAAATGATTTCCTTCAATAACCAGTTAACAGTGCGATGACCCTTCACAAATTGCTCATAAGTACAATTGGGCCAAAATTACCGTGTTGCCCCTATAGTTACATCTAACTCCTTAAGTACCACTAATACCTTTAACGAACAATAAGTCATAGTCCAACCATGACCAAACCCCTCTCGAGCCAAGAGAGGGTGTGACACCACATTGTTCAAGCCTTGGAATCAGCCCTTAAGAGAGCAATTTATCTACTTACCCCGACGTCGGAGAATGAGAGAATTTCATCTTGTGTAGCTGTGTTCCCAGCTCCCTAATCAGATGAATCCCCAAAATGATAGGCTTACTGAGTCGGCGATCTGGCTATTCTCACTCATACAAATTAAATGACTGACTTCATAGGTAGAAGTTCACAACTCACTCAGGATTCAAGTCATGTCACCTATGGTCATCCTAGTGAAATGTAACTACGTAAGTCTCTATTATGAACGACGTTATATAACGAGACTAGTCATTTTGTGGTCCGATCTTATACAAACTCTTTTGTATAGAATACCCCCACTCATAAGTCTTTACATGAATGATCAGGGTCAGGTCATTTGTAGCACTTTACAACAATTGTAACATCTACAAAGCGGGCCATATTCATAGTGTCGCCAAGATAAGGTACCCAGCCTTATACATCTACTACAGGATTATCACTTAAACATGATCCACCTGTATGTCTCTACATACATGTTTATGCTATTGATGATAATATTGGATTTTAGTCTATTGGTTTATGGGTTTAATGCTACTAAATGTCAAATAAAACATCTCATGTTTTATTAAATAAATAAAATATTTGTACAATAAAATTACAAACTACAGGACCCTACGAGATTTAGGGCATTAATTAGGGCATAAAACTAGTAGGGTGTATAATATAAAAGTCACACTAATATACAAGTACACAAAGCAATAAACTAAGGCACAAAACGTATTCAGTACAAAATCTCCCACTTGCTCTAGACTAAATATGGTCTGTCCCATAGACCCATACTCTGCAAGTGACTTCAAACACTTTAGCTGTAAGGGACTTTGTAAAAAGATCAGCAACGTTGTGCTTTGAAGCTATCTGCATGACGATCATGTCCATTCGATGCACAATCTCTAGGATGAAATGATATTTTTGCTCTATATACTTCTTGTGTCTCCTAGGCTCTCAGTAATTAGCTACAACACGACTATTATCACAATAAATGGTGATGAGCTTTTACATGTTTGGAACAACTTCCAGATCTGTTAGGAATTTTTTGAGCCACACAGCTTCCTTAGAAGCTTCACAAGCCGCTATGTACTCAACCTCCATAGTGGAGTCAGCAATGCTCTCTACTTGGTGCTCCTCCATTAAAAGTGAACACTGATCCTGATATGAATTTTCTAGAATCCTCATCAGTCTGAAAATCAGAGTCTCGTTATCCTGTAAGGATCAGATCCTTTGAACCATACACAAGCATGTAGCCCCTCATTCTCCATTGATACTTGAGGATTTTTTTAACGGTGGTCCAGTGATCAAATCCTGTATTAGATTGATATCTACTGACTATCCCTACTGCATAGCTGATGTCAGGTCTAATACATAACATCACATACATTAGGCTACCAACAGCCGATGCATAGGGGATCCGTCTCATTTTCTCAACTTCTTGAGGTGTCTTAGGGCACTGTTCCTTAGACAATATAACTTCATACCTGAAAGGAAGTAAACCTCTGTTGGAGTTCTGCATCAAAAACTTGACAAGCATCTTGTCAATGTATGATGCCTAAGACAGGGCTAGCGTTTCGTTCTTTCGATCTCTAAAAATCTGAATGCCCAGAATAAACTTACATTTCACTAAGATCTCTAAAAGTCTCATTATAAAACGCCGTTCATAATAGAGACTTACATTTCACTAGGATGACCATAGATGATATAACATGAATCTTGAGTGAGTTGTGAACTCCTACCTATGAGGGCGGTTCTTTTATTTGTGGGTGAGAGTGGCCAGATCGTTGACTCAATAAGCTTACCATTTTGGGGATTCGTCTAATTGTGGACCTGGGAACACAACTACACAAGATGAAATTCACTTCTTCCCTAATGTTGGGGTAAATAGATAAATTGCTCCTTTGAGGGTTGATTCCAAGGCTTGAGCAATATGGTGTCACACCTTCTCCTGGCCCAAGAGGGGTTTGGTCATAGTTGGACTATGACTTATTGTTCATTAGAGGGATTAGTGGTTCTTAAGGAGTGAGATGTAACTATAGGAGCAAAACGATAATTTTGGTCTACCTGTACTTACAAGCAATTTGTGAATGATCATCACATCGTTGACTGTTTATATCCAATAGATACATAAATATATCTGTAGTGTGAAGAGTGCAACTGTCAGTCTTTAATGGAGTGCCCGTGGTAAGCCCAAAGTTTATCGTCACCCGTAAACCCTTGCTACACAAATATGAATTTACAAATCACCGAACAAACTACTTATACTACTAGTAGTACAAGCGGCAAGTGGCGGGGTCGAACCTAAGGGAAGCGCAGAAGATTAGTTCATCGAAGGTTGTTTTTAGTTAAAGAGGTAAAATGGGGGGGGGGGTGGTATGGATGAAATAGGAAAGTGCATAAAAGAAATAAAGTGTAAGAAAAGTAAAAATAGAAATGCAATTAATCGAGATGTCTTAGCTTAGAGGAATGGATTCACCAATGTAATTAAGATCATTGAACCAACATATGACTTAAACTCCTTGTTTATGCTTAGCTCAATTGATTGGAATCTCAACCAATGGTCCTAATCATCTAATTAATTGAAATGCATAGAAAACGAATCCGCTCCATACAAATTGATAAATTGCATTAAATTCTAGAGATGACGCTAAGCTGAGTGTTCGACTTTCGACGTCTAATCAAACATTCAATGTGATTTCTCTCTAGGTCGATAGGACAAAATCTTATTCATTATAAACAACAAATTGCAAGCCTAACTAACCTATTGTTTCCTTTGAGATTAACCTATAATTAAATGTCACATATTACAAGCCAATCTCCAAGCATTCAAATCACTTAATAAATCATTGGTCATCGGTCAATTATAAAATCATGCAATTCATAAATGTAAAACTCGGATTGAAACCCATAAACAAGTTCATATACATCATAAAATTAGAATCTCCTAAAATAACATTGAGTTCCTCCAAATCCCTAGCTAAAAATAAAAAATCTTACCTTCCCATAGAGGATGAGAAGCTATCATCTGGCATCTACTCGATTAACTACTAAAGAAACACCCAAAGAAGAAAGTGGAAGAGAGAAGAGAGGGAAAAAATCGGCTGGAAGCTGAATATGGGTGTGTCCTCTGCCCTAAATGGAAGAGAATTATATATACTGCAGTCGCAGTGATGACGAAAATTTAGATTACCAAATCGTCAAGGACTTGATAACTAAAATTAGATGAATGCAATATGCGATTCATGTGCTTAATGTATACGTTGATTATCATGCTTCGGTGGTCATGCGTTGGAATGAACTATGTGTTAACGAATGTATGTGATGACCATGCGTTCCTGTCACAGGTTTTCTTGCACTCATGCCAAGTATAATGCAAACACAAGTTTCACGGGTGATTCGAGGTCGAACTCAGGGACTTGTAGCTAGACGTATGTGGTAATGTGTATGCGACGGTTGAATAAAAGAATGATGGAGGGGTTTCTATGCTAACACTACTCCTACTCCTAACTAACAGACAACGCAATGAGAAGTATGAATGAGAGGTAGAGACATGACAACTGTTGATGTGAGATAATTGGATGGGAAAATAGATAAAAGGTGAAGATGTCTTCATCGCAACCCTTAAGAGTGACCGCAAGGCAACCTCAGCCAACGCAAACCATGCAATCATGCTACACACTAAAAGCCTAAATTTAGGATGTATGCAATGTGTATGCAAAAGGGTCGAGATGACCACATACAACCACCATATCCTACTTCCTGGACGCATGTAATATCCTCTCCGTCAGGTGCATACGCTGTGTGATAGCAAACGGAGCTTATTCCTAAGTTCCCCATTCTTGCTTATGCGTTCCAATTCGCTCTCTCGAGTCTTAGATTTGGATTTTAGACTACTCTTCCAAGTATGCCTAAATGATGAATGATGCGCTCATAAGACAAGGTAAACGCATGAACTTGGCTGACGCAAGATTATTCCTATCTCTAGTGAACAATAGCTTACATTACTTGATGCGTCCTACCACTTACCCTCCCGGGTAGTTGGTTGTTGCTGACTTTACTCATAGACAAGAGTTGCGTCCGCCTATAGACAAGCGTTGCTACAGCTTCGCACTAAGCAAATAAGGTTTTCTCACACACTCACACAACGCAAACCTCTCGGTGGTTTGCTACATGCTTCATATCTCTAATCCACATGACTAAGTATGCGATACTCCAGCAATCTCACTAAGTGATGCAATGAAAATTAAGGATGTTAAGTAAAGAAAGATGGAGATGGAATCGAAGGAAACACAGAAATGCATTGGACACATAATGTATTAATTCCTTAATCCTAAAATGTAATACAATGCAACATAAGAAAAGAAGAGAAAATGAAAGGACCGGCTGGAAGCAATGTCTTGCTTCCAGCGGATGTGTGTCAAGGCTGCCGGTGGTGCCATGGAAGGGCGGTGGAATTGACTCTTTTGAGATCTAGCTCTGGTTGAAGGCTCCAGTCGTCACTCAGAATTGATAAAGGAGATGAAGAACTCTCAAGCTTTTCTTCTAACACGTTCGTCTGGATCACAAGAATCCGCCCTAAGGCGAACCTCAGGCGAAAACCTTGGATGATCTGAAATTCTGCTCATCGGCTTCTTATTATAGAGCTTGGATCGCGACAGCATTTATGGACTATTCTATATTCTAACATCGCGACGCGTTAGTCCTTTTCTGAATCTCTGTTGCTAATGGCGTGGTAGGTGAAATTTCAACATCATTTTTTGATTTTCCCGAGAGATGCGTTGATTCATTCATTCCACCAACCTTCCATTGATCCTCTATATGCGTTATCGTGTAGCCACAATCGTGCAGTGACTGCGTTCGCTTAATACCGCAACTTCTACACGATGACCGCAATCGTTTGACGATCGCAACTCCTATGTGATGGACGCACGCGATTGATCACCGCATCACCCATGCGTTATCGTATGCGTTCGCCTTTGCGATGGAGAGTTTCTCTGCATGTGGTCGTCTATGCGGATAGCCTAGCTTTCGCATTTGCGTCCACTTCCTGTGTTAGCTACAAAAATAGATAATTGATCACATAAATTAACGCATAATAATGGGTTTATCGAGATTTTCAATGCTGAAAGCCGCCACACTTTTTTCTCATGAATTCCTAACACAATTGCCGCATGTTCTGCTTAACAGCCTTCATAATTCTAAATAAAAGGCAAGGCTAAGATGACATGTATTTTGCATGTCATCACACAATGTCACGAACTTGCAACGTTGCGAGCCAGCACGCGCGTTCGTTAAAGAATATCGGAAGCATTGCAACGCTGCTTGTTTTTTAACATGAAATAGGTAGCTACTGCCTTGTTAATGTTGCGCAACACTCCATCCAGGGGTAATATTCCGTCCTTTCATGTCCTTTTTGAAGCCTTGTTGCTCAAATTTAGCTCCTAATCGATCCAAATTAATCTCGAACAGCTTCATCTAACGACCATTTTCCACCTCAAAGATGCTCAATACCTATAAAATCATTAAATAACACATGGTAAACATAGTAACAAACAGAAATTAGAAGAGGAAAATATCAATTTTTTGTGCTTATCAGCTCCGAAAAGTTAATTGGATGTGAATAATCTAATTTAATTATTCAAGTACTCATTTGAGCTTCAAGCTACAGGTTTCCATGATTAGTCCCCTTTTGTAAGCTCTACAGGAAATAAGATTGAGAAATCAATTTTGGAATTAATTTTGACATTGTTTAAATAAATTTAAGTTTAGGGTTAATTAATTTTAGTGATATAATTGATTTTACTTATATATATAATGATATGATTAATAATATATTGAATATTATAATATAAATTTAATTTGGGAGGAAAATATAATATTTGTATGATTAAATATTAATTGTATTGAATTGGTTCATACGATAAAATATTTAATAAAATAGATTTGATATTTAAATTACTATTTATGAGGAGTAATTAAAACTATAAGTCTTATATTGTAAATGATACAGTATTCAAAACCCATAGGTATATGTTATATATAATACACATATATAAGAGTTATTATATATATAATATATATATATTAAGATTAATTTTTTAATTATTTTAATTTTATTTTGAATTTAAAGGAGGGAAATAACTTCCCTCTCCTAATTTCTCTCAAATCACGTAGTGAGTGGTGGTGGTTTTTTCTTGGATTAATCTTCTTTTTGTAAGTTTTGTTACAAAGAAGAGAGATGTGTGTAAGTCAGTATGATCGCTCTGTAAAAACTTTGCAAGAAAAATTCTCTACTCCTCTCAATTCTCCCTTCCCTTTTTCCAAAAATCAGAGAAGCCCACAACTCTCCCTATGATTCTTATCCCTAAAGAGAATACAAGAGGTTCTAATTGGTGGTGGTCATCAGAGATTGTTTTGATTGTGAACATTCTTGGAGAAGAGGATCACATGAAGAAAGATTCTTCAAGGGTAAGGTTCTCTATTTTCCTTTTTCTTTTATTTAATGCATGTTGTAAATTTTGTTATTATGCATAATGTTTCTATTCAATAATTTGCATTCTGTAAAAATTGAAATTGGGATCGATCCACATTTCCACTTAGGGCCTTCACAAGTTCTTTCACAAGACTCATTAATATTTTGATCAAATCCATAAGATTTGATCGCAGTATCAAATCTTATATTCTAAGATCGAGAAGCTTGTTTCAATCCATAGATGGACCGATTAAGCTTGCAAAGCTTTTGCTCTTGATCTTGGGTCATAAATCCCTCAGGCTGCTTCATATAAAGGGTCTCCTCAAAATTGCCATTCAGAAAAGCTGTCTTGACGTCCATTTTCCAAATCTCATAGTCATAATATGAGGAAGTGGACAGAAAGATCCGGATAGACTTCAACATGGCAACAGGTGAGAAAGTCTCCTCGTAGTCGACTCCCTCAACTTGGGTATTGAAGGATCCATGAGAAGGGTCCGCAGCGGAAGAGGATTGTCCCAATTCTAAAAAATTTACAGAACACAATTTTATAGAGCAACATAATAAATCATGCATTTAATTAAACAAAACATACAACATGCTTGAGAAACTAAGAAGAGAAAAAAGGAACAGAAGACTTACCCTTGAAGAACGTAATCTTCAAGTTTCCTCTTCACTGTGAAAAACACGAACACTAAAAAGGGAACTACCACAAAAGAAAACTTTTTATTCTCTAGATGAGAATCCAAGAGGAGTAGGCTCTGACTATTTTGGTGAAGGAAGAGAATGAGAGAGGAGAAGAAAAGTAGGGGAAAGCCTGAGATACCAAAACCCCCAAAAAAAAAGTTTCTTTTTTTCTTTTCTTCACCACACAGAGAAAAAGAAATTGTAACCAACCCACATACACGATCTAGAAAGAAAGGGGGGAGGGGGGGGGATGAGGGGGGAGTTACAACTCCTTCCAAATAACATTAATTCAAAAAATAAGATTAAGTAAATTAATTAATTTAATAAATTATTTTAATATATATTCATATGATAACTAAACTTATCATATAATATATTAAACTATATGTTATATCAAATATAACATACCTTTCTCTCACCAATGACTTTTAATATAAATCACATTTATATTAACTTTAACCATATGAATCCAATTCATATAATTAATATTTGAATCATATTCAAATAATTATTTTCTCACATAAATACGTTGGGGTCGATGCCCTAAAGTTCTCGTGTCCTGTAGTTTGTAAACAGTTTGTAACGAATGCTTGTGTTGTTAATATAATGAATATTTACTCCACATTTTGTTTATTTTGCTTAGTACTTGTTTTATTTGCTTTACCACAAACCAATAAACATAAAATCTCTGGTTATCTATATGTGACTCAAACATGTATGTGGTGACATACAAGTGGATCATGTCTTGAGTGATAACCAAAATAGTCTGTAGTATATGGATATAGAAGGGAAACCTTATCCAGGTAACGCTACGGATGCGGCCCACTTTGTGGAATGGTCACAAGTGTTGTGACTTGTCACAGATGATCTGATCCTGATCATTCGTGTTAGGGACATGCAAGCGGGGGCGTCCTATACAAAGAGTTTGTATAAGACCTGACCATGAAGTGTTAACATCTCGTTATATAACACCGTTCATGACAGAGACTTCACTTCACTAGGATGACTATAGGTAACATGACCTCAATCCTGAGTGAGTTGGGAACTCCTGCCATTGAGGGCGGTCCTTTGATTTGTATGGGTGCGAGTGGCCAGTTCGCTGATTCAAACCTACCATTTTGGGGATTCGTCTGATTTGGGAGCTGGGAACTTAGCTACAAAGATGGAATTCACTTCTTTCCCGAGGCAGGGGTAAGCAGATAGATAGCTCCCTTAAGGGCTAATTCTGGGGTTTGAATGATGTGGTGCCACACACTTTTTCTTGGCACGAGAGGTGTTCACACATAGTTGGACTATGTTATATTATTCATTAGAGGAATCAGTGGTACTTAAAGAGTGAGATGTAACTACAGGGGCAAAACGGTAATTTGGCCCCAGGTGTACTTACGAGCATCTGTGAAGAGTCATCGTACTCATGATTGGTTATATCCGATGAACACAGAAATATATCTGTCGTAAGAAGAGTTCAACTGTTGGTGTTTAATGGAATGCCTGACAGTTAACGGATGGTGGATCTCGTGGCTAAAGAGTTTAGTCAGTTATTCTCGGACCATTGGAGTTTCAAGCCACAGGTCCATTAGGTCCACTGGGTAGCTTGGATAAAGTTGAGAACCAGTATTTGGGTTAATTTTAAATGTCCAAATTGACAAAAGGAAATTCGATTATATATGATATAATTGGACTGGTTAATTATACATGATATAATTGGTTGAATGTATGAGATACATTATTTTGGAGGAAATTAGATATAAATATGATTTATATCAAGTAGAGGAGAAAATACTATAGTAGATATGTGATATCAAACTATAGAATAAAAATATAATATGATTATATTTATTTATTAATTAATTGATTAATTATATGATAATTAATCCTAATATCACGTTTAAACGTGGGTTAGTGGGGCAACGTCAGTTATTGTAACCAATTAAATAAAAATGAAATAATTTCATTTTGATTCGTCATCAATCACCCAAAAAGTTTTCGTGAAGCGCGCGTTGGAGAATTCTAAGTGATCGCTTAAGAAAATCGAGAGACTATATGATAGCTCTTCTCCACCTAAACGATTGTCCACCTTGTGCTAAACGATCACACACTGTCGCCTACACGATCGGATAGCTTCTCTAAACGATCGTATAGTGTACCGATTTTACTAAACGATTGTATACCTTTTCCTAAACGATCGGTCAGTAAATCCTACACGATTGTGTAGCTCCTCCTAAAGACTAAGCATTTCTGCTATGCGATAGCGTTTTCTTCCCTCCCACTTGCTTATCGCCTACATGATTCGTGTTCCTCCTTCCTCTACCAAATTCACCAAAGCCCACCCTTTGGGTTTTTCACTCCGAGAATACCCGAAGCTCTTTAGTGGTGGTGTCGTCCCTGTTGCAGTCGTGAGTTCGCGTTGTTCGTGCTGCTACAATCGACGTTTCCGTTGGGCGTTGGTAGATCGCGTGGAGGTTTTCTGCTGAGTTGGAGTTTTGAAGTGTGAAGACTATCTTTAACTGGTATGGAACTCTCTCCCTTGTTGTTTATCTTGTTCTTAGCATGCCGTTAATTAATGTTTGTTTGCATAATTGTATGTGTTGAATGTATATTGATGTATTTCGGTCACTGTGAGATCGGAGCGATCCGAACGCGCTCATAGAACTCTTAGATATGAGATCCTTCAAATACTTAATATTAAAATGTATCAAATACATTATTGTAATTATATCATATATAATTCAATTAAATTAATTATATATTTTCTTTAATAGGTAATATTATTATACGATAACAAAGAGGATCCCACAGTCCGGGATCAAGGTACCACAACAAAAAAAGAAACTACAAAAACAGCGCACAGATGGAATAAGTAGAATAACCCAAAAGAATAAAACACCAGAACAAACCATAGTCCGAAAACAAACAAACAAACCAATCAGAAGAAGAAAATAGAAATAAACAAAACCCCATAAACTAGGGATAACACAAGAACTAAAGAAACCAAAAGAAAGCAAAAGACAACAAAAACAAACAAGCTAGAGAAGGCCATGAAGATCAATTCGCCAAGAAGCAGCATGCGTACGAACCACAGAGACAATAAGCTGAAATAAAGTAGATGTCGTTCTCGGACGCCCACCATGCAACCGACGATTCCTCTCCTACCAAATATAGTATATTGACGTAAACCAGAAGACTCAAAATAACTTACTCCGAACATCCTTACCAGACCCTACCCGACATACCCAACTCAACTCCACCTCCCACCTAGCAACCCGATGAGATGAAAAATAAATGATTACTATATTCTATCCCATCCATACAAAGCAAAAATGAATCATCCACCAATTGATCCCACCTCATCAATCAATTTGAGTACCTAATCTATCCTTCACTGCCAACCAGACACAAAAAGAATGCCTCAGAATATTACCCCCAGACCAAACCAGACGAGCCCAAGATACCCTAGGACGCCTAGGACGCAAACACTCCCAAGCACTAGCAATAGTGAAATGACCATTATAACTCGGAACCCAAATTCAACTATCCTCAACACTCACCCTCGGCACCACATCCTAAACCAGCCCCCATAATTCAAGAAGTTCCCAAGAAGCCGTAGGCCAATGCCAACAACCATCAACAAATAAGAAATCTGACAGTCTAGTCTCACGAAGGTTGTCAGCATTATGAATCACAAGCTTCTCATAATTCTCCAAGATAGACCCCCGTGGCAACCACGGATCCACCAAATAAAACATCTCTTCCCATTACCAATCTGCATCCTGATAAACGGTTTAAGCCTGTAACATCCCAAATTTTTGTTCGTAATGTAATTTCAGTATTTTGTAACATTCGAGAATATTTTTGGAATTTTGGAGATTTAATTGGATTACTTAGTTTTAATTACTGATAAAGGGATGTTTCAATTTAATTGTTTAATTAGATAAAATTGTGAAATTTGGACTTTTTATGTCACCCAAGTTTGATTTGAAATTAATTTTAGGAATTAATTTCATTTCAAAGGGGGTTAAATAAATTCTTTTTGAATTGTAAGTTGTTTGGGAAAAGGATTTAGTAACATAAAATAAAATAGAATAAAATAAAATAAATTATTTTGTTTTATTTTAATTTATTTATTCTTTCCCTCTCCCTCTCTCAATTGACACGTGTCAGACCCATTCTTCTTCACACTTCGTGCGAGCCCTAGCGTCTCCCTCGCCTCACCATCCGTCGACCCCCCAGGCGCTGTTGTTCGTCGTTGTCAGACCCACGTCATGTGTCTCCTAGTCGAAACCACTGCCTACCCAGCGCTGCTCCTCCGTGCTCCGCATGCTTTCCAGCAACTACAACAGCTGTTCCCTTCGCCTAGTCGTCCGCAACCGAGCCGTCGCGCCAGATCCGGTCGTCCAGAGTTTGCCCAGCCGCCTGCCTCCCTTGCGCCACACTAGACGTTGCCCCAGCCGCTTGCGTCACCTCCTTCAGTCTGTTCGTCACAGCCATCGGTTTAGGCCGAGCCTCGACGTCAGCTTCGAAGCTCGCTGCCGTTCACCGTCCCCAAGGGTTGTCGAAATCTCTGTGATTTTGGTGAGTTTTTCTCGAGTATTTCAAGATTTGGGGTTGTCAAATTTAGATTCTATCTAGTGAGGGCTATAATCTTGTTTTTTGGGATGTTAGATTGAAGGAATTTTAGAGCTTTGGAAGGTGCGAGATGCTGTCCAGTAAGTGTTGTGGTCATATGGCAATTTATTGGTAAGTTTTGGTGATTTTAACCCTTTGGGCTCTTTTGGATTAAGGGAGATTATTGAAAATTTAGTTATTAAACTTTGGTTTTGATTTATGATCAGATTGGATAAATAAATTGGACTTTGGGACTGACTTCAAACCAAACCATGATTTTGTTAAGTTAAATTAGGGACTTTTTTGTTTAATTGGTTAAATGGATTTAGACCCCAACGAACACGTTTAAAAGTTTGGGGATGCATGATTTTAGGCGATGGTTGCTAAATTAAATTTGGCAATGTTTGTTTTAGAATTGATTCAAGTTTTTCGAAGATTTTAAAGGAGAATAATTTTGTGGACTAATATTTTTTTTTACCAAATTTAAGGTAAGTAATCTTACCGCTGGAACTGCCCTAGTGCCAGACAATGATAATTATGATTTATTGAGGATTATTTTTCAGCATGATATTTATGTATGCCTTCATTGACTGAGGTTTGAAAGGACTAGAGCCAGGTATTGATAATTATGATTTACTGAGGATATATTAATGATTTGATATTTATGTATACCTTGCTGGCATGAGGGTTTAAAAGACTAGATGCGCATAGAGATGTTTGAATGCTTGCATGATTTGAGTATATTATTATTCTTGGAGATCCTATTGAATCTGAAGATTATGAGATGTATATGTATGTTATAGAGCTATGATGACAAAATCTATATGTGTGTTATACAACCATGTGATGAGATGTATATGTATGTTATAGAACCACGATGATGAGATATGTATATGTATGTTATGAGACTAGGATGATGAGATGTATATGCGTATTATAGAACCATGATGATAAGATGTATATGTATGTTATAGAACTATGATGATGAGATGTATATGTATGTTATGGGACTAGGATGACGGGATGTATATATGTGTTGTAGAACATGATGATGAGATGTATATGTATGTTATGGGACTAGGATGACGAGATGTATATGTGTGTTGTAGAACATGATGATGAGATGTNGTTATGGGACTAGGATGACGAGATGTATATGTGTGTTGTAGAACATGATGATGAGATGTATATGTATGTTATGGGACTAGGATGACGAGATGTATGTGTGTGTTGTAGAACCATGATGATGAGATGTATATGTATGTTATAGAACCATGTTATGATGCTTGTGATGTTGGGATCGTGATAGTGTCCTCACTAATTAGTTAGATGCCCACTAGAGGTTGTGCATCCTTCGGGATTCACTAGAGGTGGTGGCTTCCTTTGGGATCCACCAGAGATTGTGTTTCCTTCGGGATTCACTAGAGGTGTGGCTTTCCTTCGGGATTCACCAGAGGTTGTGTTTTCCTTTGGGATTCACCAGAGGTTGTGTTTTCCTTCGGGATTCACCAGAGGTTGTGTGTCCTTCGAGATTCACTAGAGGTGGTGCTTTCCTTCGGATTCACCAGAGGTTTGTGTGTTCTTCGGGATTCACTAGAGGTGGTGGTTTCCTTTGGGATCCACCAAAGGTTGTGTTTCCTTCGGGATTCATAGAGGTGGTGCTTTCCTTGGGGATTCACCAGAGGTTGTGTTTCCTTTGGGATTAACTAGAAGTAGTGCTTTCCTTCGAGATTCACTAGAGATTGTGTTTCCTTCGGGATTCACTAGAAGTGGTGTTTCCTTCGGGGTTCACTAGAGGTTGTGGGTCCTACGGGACTTACTAGAGATAGTGGGTATACTTAACTACAGTAGGATGAAATTCAGTTATTCATGTATGTATGTGTCCAATGAGGTCTAGGAGAGTGCTTATATTGCACCAGAGGTAGGCATCTAGAGGACATAGATGCCTAGCCATACCCCACTAGTGGGGTTTCTTACTAAGTATTTTATACTCACCCTTTCTCATGTTTATGTTTTAGGTAAAGGCAAGGACACTCTGGCGATGACAAGAGGAATCCATGAACGAGCCACTAGGGACCGGTTTTATGCTTTTGCTCATGATATTTAGATTTCTTTTCATGTTTTTCAACTTTCAGTTTTGATGTTTGAAACTTACTGTTAAGATTTGTTTTCAGACCTATTTATTATAATTTATGATTTATGAGTACCCTATCACTTGTTTTTAATAATTTAATTTAATGGAGGTCTTTTGAATTTACTTTATTTATTTAGCATTTATTTCACTATAAAAGGGTGTTGTTTTAAGTTTCATGCATGCTTGTGTTTAGTAATGACCTAGTTTGAGTCCTATGGGGTCGGGTCGTTACAATTAATATTAAAGCCCATGGTTTGGGTTTTGTAGTCTGACTTACTATGTAAGTCTAGATTGTCCCTATGGCTCATGAACAGATTTCTTGTCATCGCCAGGTATGTCCTATTAATTAAAAGTTTTATGATAGTTGTGCGTTAAAATATTTCTTTAGCTTAAATGCACAAGTTATGTTATGATGTTAGATCAGTGACTCAATAGAAGTTTTTATAAACAGAGTATTCAGGTATGGCGCTACAAAAAAAAATAATAAAATAAAATTATGAGGTCACTTGACACTAGTTTATCTCATAGAAATTATGTTAAAAACGAACAAGTATATATATCTCAGTTCAGAGATCTTAAAGGTTGATGGAACTATGTAGAGTTATGACAGTTTAGGAATAAAGGTATGTATATGTTTAAGCCCATGAATAAAATTGTCGAGGCAAGAATTCATCCAGGGCTAGTGTTACGTTTTGTGTTTGTTAGTGCAATTGGTGGTAGTATAAATACACAAGCCACGTACTCAAGTATAAAGTTAAAAATTGTTTTATGGATAAGAAGGAAAAGAAAAAGAGACTAGATTTATTCAAGGTTCTGAGATTAAACCAAACGTTTCGAGAGGAACTTTGGAAAGGATTAATAAGTCATAAGTACTTTCGTAATACTAGGAATTTGATGGAATAGGTAAAGTATATGTGATGATATGAAGAATTCTTTTGGAATATCTAGCTAAGTTGATGTTATTAAAGGAAGCCAAAATAGTTGGGCATGAGTTTGGACTTAAAGGGGATAAAAGCAAGGTGTTATTTGTTTGGGTTGAAGGATTATTTTAGAGCACCTAGATTATATCCATAGCCTTATTGTGATGAGGAGATCCAAGTTGCGCAAGTTTGAACAAACAAAAATCTTTTGGAGTTTAAAAGCATGACAATTGGCAAAGGAGAATTCTGCAAGATGGAAATTCCTAGTGAGAGAAATAAGACTTATGAAAGAGTTAAGTATGGTTCGGAGTCTTGATATGAGGGGTTACAAGGTATTTATTCTGGTGTAAAAGAAGAATACCTCATTATCATGTGGAACTTTAGGACAATATGTGTTGGATGGAAAGATAGCTTATGTAGGCGATCAGTATGGAACTTTGTTTTAACACAAGAATCTGTTACCGAAATAAAAAGTCGAGAAGGGATAAGCTAAAATGGATTTACTAGTAACAGTAGATGTTCGAGAACTATTGATATGGTATGTTGAGGCTTCATTAGTTAAGAAGTAAATCATTGAGGGCATTAATAAGATTTAAGGGATTTTGACTTTGTGTGCAAATTGGAAACATGAACTAGCAAGACAATTAATTTGATTGAAAAAGGAAATTAATCCAGCTTGAGATAGGCAAAAGTGGTATATGCACAAAAGTAAGTGAATTGGATCTCCCAATATCACCATTGGCACAAGGGATAGACTTGGTAATAAGGTTGAGTTGATAACAAGAAGTTGCTATAGGTGGGACTTGGGCAGTACAGGATAGTATGTTTTCTCTTGCATGGGCAATGAGTTAACTAGCTCTAGGAAGTACAAGTAATTCAAGATAGAACTTATGAATCAAGAAGGTTTTATTGTAAAAACTAACTTCAGGGATCAATTACGGTTATTATGAGGTTATGAAAATGTGTTATCAATTGATTGATACTTGAGCATCCAAGGACTTCAAAACTCATTTTCTGAGGGAATTCTAGACTTGTTAGCAACAATAGTTTTCGCTCTCAAGATCTGGAGACACTACTTATATGGAGAGAAGATACAACTTTTCACTAACCACAAGAGTTTAAAGTACTTCTTCACTCAGAAGGAGTTGAACATGAGACAAATAAGGTGGTTAGAGCTGGTGAAGGATTATGGTTGCGAAATTTTGTATCACCCAGGGAAGGCGAATGTAGTGGTAGATGCCCTGAGCAGAAAGGTAACCCATTCAGCAGCCTTCATTACCAGACAGACTCATTTGTGCAGGGAGCTAGAGAGGGCAGAGATTGCAGTGGCAGTGGAAAAAGTCAAGGCACAGTTAGCGCAGTTGTCAGTAAACCGAGTTTAAGGCAGAGAATTATTGATGTGCAGCTGAGTGAACCTTATCTGGTTGAGAGATTTCGTAAGGTGGGTCAGGCCAGGATGGTGAATTCTCTGTTTCAGCAAAAGGTGGTCTTCTCTATCAGGGACGTTCATGCGTGCTAGCGGATAGTGATATTAAGAATGAGTTGTTGTCAGAGGCTTACAGTTCCCTATCTTCAATTCATCCGGGTAGCACCAAGATGTATCAGGACTTGAAGCGTTATTACTAGTGGAATGACATGAAAAAAAGATAGTTGAGTTTGTCAGTAAGTGCCTGGTGTGCCAGCAAGTGAAAGCCTCGAGACAGAAGCTACAGGTTTGTTACAACCATTGAGTGTGCCAGAATGGAAGTGGGAGCACGTGTCTATGGGCTTCGTTGTGGGGTTGCCCCAGACTGTAAAGGGTTTCACTATGATTTGGGTTGTGGTAGACAAACTCATTAAATTAGTGTACTTCATACCTGGGAAGTCTACTTCTTCAATAAATAAGTGAGTGCATATATACTTGAGAGAGGTGGTGAGATTGCACGGAGTGCTTGTGTCCATTGTGTCAGAAAGATAACTTATTTTATGTCTAACTTCTACAAGAGTCTTCAAACAGCATTGGGAACTCTTCAAACAGCATTGGGAACTTGGTCGAACTTTAGTACAACTTTTCACCCATAGACCGATGGGGAGACAGAGCGTTTGAATCAGATATTGGAAGATATGTTGCATACTTGTGCCATAGAGTTTTCAGGAAGTTGGGATGCTCACCTGCATTTGATGGAATTTGCTTATAATAACAGCCACCAGTCTACTATTGGGATGTCGCCCTTTGAGGCCCTTTACGGGAAGAGTTGCAGGTCTCTTGTGTGTTAGGATGAGGTAGGAGAGAGGAAATTTCTAGGACATGCGTTAATGCAGACCACAAATTAGGCAATACAAAAGATCAGGGCTTGTATGCAAACAACTCAGAGTAGACAGAAAAGTTATGCCGATGTGAGACGTAAGGACCTAGAATTTGAGACTAGTGATAAAGTGTTCTTAAAGGTGGCACCTATGAAAGGTATTCTGAGGTTTGACAGGAAAGGGAAGCTGAGTCTAAGATTCATTGGGCCTTTCGAGGTCTTGGAGCGAATTGGCCCCGTAGCCTACTGATTGGCATTGCCTCCATCACTATCTTCAGTTCATAATGTCTTCCATGTTTCAATGCTGAGAAAGTATGTGACAGATCCGTCTCATGTAGTTGACTTTGAGCCTTATCAGTTGAATGACAACTTAAGCTACAAGGAGAAACCTGTAGAGGAAGATTGCATTTTGTGAAAGTCTTATGGCAGAATCTCTAGTTCGAGAAGGCTACCTGGGAGCGAGAGGATGAGATGAGAGCCTAGTACCCGGAGCCTTTTTAGGAATGAACTTTCGAGGACGAAAGTTCTTTAAGGAGGGAAGAATGTAACATTCCGAATTTTTGTTCGTAATGTAATTTCAGTATTTTGTAATATTTAAGAACATTTTTGGAATTTTAAAAATTTAATTGGAATACTGAGTTTCAACTACTGATAAAGGGATGTCTCAATTTAATTGTTTAATCAGAGAAAATTGTGAAATTTGGACTTTTTATGTCACCCAAGTTTAATTTGAAATTAATGTTAGAAATTAATTTCATTTTGAAGGGGGTTAATTAAATTCTTTTTGAATTGGAAGTTGTCGGGAAAAAGGATTTAGTAACATAAAATAGAATAAAATAAAATAAATTATTTTATTTT
The DNA here is from genome assembly GCF_009727055.1 of Benincasa hispida. NCBI lineage: Eukaryota > Viridiplantae > Streptophyta > Magnoliopsida > Cucurbitales > Cucurbitaceae > Benincasa > Benincasa hispida. The sequence goes on from NC_052353.1 coordinate 3,870,124, forward strand.
ATTTTATTTTAATTTATTTATTCTTTCCCCCTCTCTCAGTTGACACGTGTGAAACCCCCCATTTTTCTTCCCACTTCGCGCGAGCCCTAGCGTCTCCTTCGCCTCGCCGTTCGTCGACCCCCCTAGTCGCTGTTGTTCTTCATCGTCAGATCCACGCCACGTGTCTCCCAGCCGAAACCACTGCCGCTCCTCCACGCGCCGCAGGCCGTCCACGAGCCATCCAGTGCCGCTACAGGAGTTGTTCCCTTCGCCTAGTCGTCCACAACTAAGCTGTCGCGCCAGATCCGGTCGTCTAGAGTTTGCTCAACCATATCCTAGCTGCCCACCTCCCTTGCGCCATATAGACGCCGTCCCAGTTGCATGCCTAACCTTCTTCAGTCTCTGTTCGTCGCAGCCATCAGTTTAGGTTGAGCCTCGATGTCAGCTTTGAAGCTCGTTCACAGTCCCCAACACAGAGGGTTGTCGAAATCTCTCTGATTTTGGTGAGTTTTCTTGAGTATTTCAAGATTTGGAGTTGTCAAATTCAGATTCTATCTAGTGAGGGTTGTAATCTTTTTTTTTTTTTTTTGGATGTTAGATTAAAGGAATTTTGGAGCTTTGGAAGGTGCGAGGTGCTGTCCAGTAAGTGTTGTGGTCATATGGCAATTTATTGGTAAGTTTTGGTGATTTTAACCCTTTGAGCTCTTTTGGATTAAGGGAGATTGTTGAAAATTTAGTTATTAAACTTTGGTTTTGATTTATGATCATATTGGACAAATAAATTGGACTTTGGGACTAACTTCAAACCAAACCATGAGTTTGGTAAGTTAAATTGGGGACTTTTTTCTTTAATTGGTTAATTGGATTTAGACCCCAATGGACAAGTTTAAAAGTTTGGGGATGCATGATTTTAGGCCATTGTTGCTAAATTAAATTTGGCAATGTTTGTTTTAGGATTGATTCAAGTTTTTTGAAGATTTTAAAGGAGAATAATTTTGCGGACTAATATTTTTTTTACCAAGTTTGAGGTAAGTAATCTTACTATTGGAACTGCCCAAGTGCCAGACATTGATAATTATGATTTATTGAGGATTATTAGTTAGCATGATATTTATGTATGCCTTCTTCGACTGAGGTTTGAAAGGACTAGAGCTAGCTATTGATAATTATGATTTACTGAGGATATATTAATGGTTTGATGTTTATGTATGCCTTGTTGGCATGAGGGTTTAAAAGACTAGATGTGCATAGAGATGTTTGAATGCTAGTATGATTTGAGTATATTATTATTCTTGGAGATCCTGCTGAATCTGAGGATGATGAGATGTCTATGTATGTTACAGAGCTATGATGAAGAAATCTATATGTGTGTTATAGAAGCATGATGATGAGATGTATATGTATGTTATAGAACCATGATGATGAGATGTATATGTATATAATGGGACTAGGATGACGAGATGTATATGTGTGTTGTAGAACCATGATGATGAGATGTATATGTATGTTATAGAACCATATTATGATTCTTGTGATGTTGGGATCGTGATAGTGTCCTCACTGATTTGTTAGATGCCATTAGAGGTTGTGTGCCCTTCGGGATTCACTAGAGGTGGTGGTTTCCTTCGGGATCCACTAAAGGTTGTGTTTCTTTTGAGATTCACTAGAGGTGGTGCTTTCCTTCGGGATTCACCGGAGGTTGTGTGTCCTTCGAGATTCACTAGAGGTGGTGCTTTCCTTTGGGATTCACCATAAGTTATATGTCCTTTGGGATTCACTAGAGGTGGTGGTTTCCTTCGAAATCCACCAGAGGTTGTATTTCCTTCGGGATTTACTAGAGGTGGTGCTTTCCTTCGGGATTCACCAGAGGTTGTGTTTCCTTCGGGATTCACTAGAGGTTGTGTTTCCTTCGGGATTCACTAGAGGCGGTGTCTCCTTTGGAGTTCACCAGAGGTTGTGGGTCCTACGGGACTTACTAGAGATAATGGGTATACTTAACTACAGTAGGATGAAATTCAGTTATTCATGTATGTATGTGTCCCATGAGGACTAGAAGAGTGCTTACAATGCACCAGAAGTAGGCATCTAGAGGACATAGATGCCTAGCTTGATCCCAGTAGTGGGGTTACTTACTCAGTATTTTATACTCACCCTTTCTCATGTTTATGTTTTAGGCAAGGGCAGGGACGTGCTAGGGAATGGCAAGAGGAATCCATGAACGAGCAACTGGGGACCGGTTTTATGCTTATGCTCGTGATATTTAGATTTCTTTTCATGTTTTTCAACTTTCAGTTTTGATGTTTGGAACTTACTGTAAGATTTGTTTTCAAACCTATTTATTATCATTTATGATTTATGGGTACCCTATCATTTGTTTTTAATAATTGAATTTAATGGAGGTCTTTTGAATTTACTTTATTTATTTAGCATTTCTTTCACTATAAAAAAGTGTCGTTTTAAGTTTCATGCATGCTTGTATTTAGTAACGGCCTAACTTGAGTCCTAGGGGGTCGGGTCATTACAAAGCCTATCACGACATCATAAAATCACCCTCAAACACCATGACTGCCCCACCTCAGTATGAATCACCCACAACGATCGACCTTGAAGCACATACACCCTCAATCCATGCAACCCACAATGAACCAGACCGCACCAACAATAACCATAACAATTTCAAAATAGCCATCATATTCCTGGAAGTAGTGTGATGGATACCCAAACCTCCTTCAGATCTCGGGATAAACTCATCTCAAGCAACACACACACCCCTCTACCATCAACCCATCCTCTCCACAAGTAAGCCCATAAAATACGATCAACCTCATGACCAACAGAAACAGGTAGACACAAACACACTAGACCAATACACCTAGAAATTCTGCAACATCGACCTGACCAATTGCAGATGATCTGCAAAAGAAAGGGATCTCGCAGTCCAACTCCTTACGTGAGTAGTAATCTTCTGAATCAGAGGGGCATAATCCATAGCCTTCAACCTACCCGATAGCGAAAGAAGCCCAAGATAATGAACAGGAAAACATCCAAGTACAAACCCCATACTCCTAGCCAGATCACTCTCCACATCACAAGAAATACCAGCAACAAACATAGAGCTTTTACCAACATTAGCCACTAACCCAGATAACTCCACAAATTGACTAAGCACTCAATTCACAAAACTCAACGAACCATGATCAACTGCATAGAAAATCATGAGGTCATCAGCAAACGACAAGTGAGCCAACCTCACCTTATCACACCTATGATAAAATACAAAGGAGGGAGGAAGACTATTCAACATACGAGATAAGATCTCCATAACCATCATAAACAGAAACGAGGACAAAGGATCCCCTTGCCTTAACCCTTTCCTACCAGGAAAGTACCCCTCAAAAGATCCATTAAACATCATAGAGAAAAAAGGGGAAGTAACACAAGCACGAATCCGACTCACAAACTTCATATAAGTACCAATGGCCAAAAGAACACCAAACAAAAAGTCCCAATTATCGGAGTCATAGGCCTTCTGAAGATCCACCTTTGGTACAGAACGAGGTTTACCCCTATCAAACGAATACCCTCAAACAAGCTCTTGGCACAATAAAATGTTATCAGTTATACATCACCTCTACACAAATGCCGACTGATTCCTATTGATAAACCAAGGCGAACACACACAGAGTCTATCAGTAATCACCTTAGAGATACACTTATATACCACATTACAACAAGCAATAGGGTGAAAATCCTCCATACGATCATCACCAGGTCTTGTAGGGACTAGGGTAAGAGCTGTGGCATTTACCCCATAGGGAAGATAACACGTATCAAAGAAGTGGCGAACAACAAAGCAAAAATCCTCCCCCACCACACTCCAAGCAGATTTATAAAACTCCATAGGAAAACCATCCAAGCTAGAAGCTTTCCCCGATTTCATAGAGAACAGGACATTACACGCCTCCTCCCTAGTAACAAGTATGCACATGTCCCTAATACACTCATCAAGCCACTGAAACTGCACAATATCATCAATCTGGTTCGTAAGGTCTCTATACCCCAATTTCTGAGTCCCCAAACTCCCACTAAAGTATTTAACAGCCATATCTGCCACCCTGTTATGAGACGATTGACAAATCCCATCAGAATCATTCATTGAGAATAAACCATTCCTAACCAAGCACGCCCAAACAGACCGATGAAAAAACGACGTGTTTTGATCCCCCAACTTCAACCACCAAACACGAGACTTCTGATGAAAGGAGGCCTCCTCCAATCTCGTTAATCTCCAAAACTCCTTAGTTGCCACAACAACCTCACCAATCAAAATATTAGAAGATGGGTTACACTCCACAGCAGCCTGAGTAGACTCCATCCTACCTCTGGCCTCTCGTGTCAAACATCTCAAACCCTCAATTCCCTTACCAAAAGTAGTACGAAACACTGGTTTTAAGGCCTTCAAATTCCTCCTCAAACTCACCAAAGGGGACACTCCAGGATGAGTTGTCCAAACAGAGGCAACAACAACTAGAAAATCAGCGGAATCAGCCCAATGATTAAAATACCGAAACGTGGAACTATACGAGCAACATAACCATCAACGGTAACCAAAATGAGGCTATGATAAGAAATCCCCCATGGTTTCACTCTAAACCCAGTATCAGAAATCCCCCACGACTTCACCACAATCAACAGATCAAATCCACACAGTCAACACAGAGTCAAAGCGAATGCTGATATAGCAAACCTATCAACCAAAATGAAACACACAAACCAGCCAACCCTCATAGAACAAGAAGAGAAATTAACACGAACCAAAAGCCAACCACACACCTGAAAACGAAAATGGAGCGACCAGCCGAGAGAACTCAGGTTCCCTCGCATCCTAGTTCGAAGCCACAGAGAAGAAAGACGTGTGTGCCTCTCACGCACGCGCACCAAAATTAATTATATCACCTATAATTAATTCTCTCAATTAATTTGAACAATTCAAATTAATCCAAAAACCGATTCTCATTAAATCCTGTTTAGCTACCAAGGGGACCTCATGGACCTATAGCTTGAAGCTCCAATGGTACGTGAATAATTAATTAAACTCTTTAATTTAAATTATTCACCATTTGTTAACTGACAAGCACTCTATTAAAGACCGTCAGTTGCACTATTTGCACTACAAATATATTTATGTGTCCATTGGATATAACCAATCAACAGTACAACGACCCTTCACAAACTGCTTGTAAGTACAACTATGCCAAAATTATGTTTTACCCCTTTAGTTAAATCTAACTCTTTGAGTACCATTAATCCCTCTAATAAACAATAAATCATAGTTCAAATATGACTAAACCCCTCTCGGGCCAGAAGAGGGTGTGACGCCACATTGTTCAAGCCCCAGAATCAACCCTTAAGGGAGCAATTTATCTACTTACCGTGACGTTGGGGAAGGAATGGATTCCTTCTTGTGTAGTTGTGTTCCCAACTCTTAAATCAGACGAATCCCCAAAATAGTAGGCTTGTTGAGTCGGCGATCTGACCACTCTCACCTATACAAATCAAAAGATCGCCTTCATAGGCAGGAGTTCATAACTCACTCAGGATTCAGGTCATGTTACCTATGGTCATCCTGGTGAAATGTAAGTCTCTATTATGAACGACAGTTATTGACAATATTTTTGCATATAATGTTGCTCTTGATATTATATTTGAAAATGAGGATCTTGAACCAAAATCTGTTGAATAATGTCAACATAGAAAAGATTAACTTCAATGAAAAGAAACAATCGAGGCAGAATTAAACTCATTTTCAAAACGTCAGATTTTTAGACCAGTAGTTCGAACAACAGAAGGTGTCAAACCCGTGGGATACAAATACGATATTTGTGAGGAAAAGAAATAAAAATAATGAGGTCACAAAATATAAAGCAAGACTAGTTGCATAAGGTTTTTCACGAGATTTGATATTGATTATGAGGAGACGTATTTTTCGGTAGTGGATGCAATTACGTTAAGATATTTATTGGTCTGACCGTGTATAAAAGTCTGGACATGCATCTTATGGATGTAGCTACGGAATACTTATATGGATCTCTTGATAATGATATTTATATGAGAATCCTAGAAGGGTTAAGGTACATGAAACATATAAATCAAATTCCCAGGAATTGTATTCAATAAAGTTACAGAGATCGTTATATGGATTGAAACAATCAGGACGTATGTGGTATAATCACTTGAGTGGATATTTGTTGAAAAAAGGATATCAAAACAATCCAATATGTTCGTGGATTTTTATAAAGAAATCACAGTCAGAATTTGCTATCATAACTGTATATGTTAATGGTTTAAATATAACTGGAACTCCTGAAGAGCTTATAAAGGCAATTGAATATCTTAAGAAAAAATTTGGGATGAAAGATCTTAGAAAAACAAATTTTTGTCTTGGCTTGCAAATTGAGCATTTAGCATATGAGATATTTATTTATCAATCAACTTATACAGGAAATTTTTTTAAAAAAATTTATATAGACAAAGCACATTCATTGAACGTTCCAATGGAAGTTCGTTCACTAAATGTGAAGAAATATATATTTCGACATCGAGATAATAATGAAGAACTTCTTAGTCCTGAAGTGCCATATCTTAGTGCAATTGGTGCACTTATGTATCTTGCTAATAAAACAAGAACATATGTTGCATTATTAGTAAATTTATTAGCAAGATATAGTTCTTCTCCAACAAAAAGACATTGAAGCGAAATTAAGCATATACTCCATTATCTCCAAGAAACGATTGATGTGGGATTTTTTTATTCAAATAAATCAAATTTTGATCTAGTTGGTTATGCAGATTTTGGATATTTGTCTGATTCACACAAAGTTAGATCTCAAATAGGTTATCTGCTCACATGTGGAAGAACTGCTATATCATGGTGATCAGTAAAATATATCATAATGACTACTTCCTCAAGTCATGTTGAAGTTCTCGCAATTTACGAGGCAAGTCGAGAATGTATATGACTAAGATCAATGACTCAACATATTTGTGGGACATGTGGTTTGTCTTCGAGTAAAAATCTTCCAACGAAGTTATATGAAGACAACACAACATGTATGACCAAATAAAATGAGGATATATTAAAGGAGATAGAACGAAACATATTTCACTCAAGCTTTTCTACATTAATGATCTTGAAGAAAATGATGACATCATTGTATAACAAATTTGTTCGAAAGGAAACCTGACAGACTTATTTACAAAATCATTATAAACCATAACTTTTCAAAAATTGGTGCACAACATTGGAATGCAGTGACTCAAATATCTTAAATGATATTTTCATGAGGGGGAGCAAACATATTATTCTTTTTTAGGAATATAAATATATAAAATTTATATTTTTTCTTTACTAGGGCTTTTTTGCCATTGGTTTTTTCCTAGTAAGGTTTCAATGAGACATATTTCATATATATAATGGGCATTTAAGGGAGAGTATTATAAATATTATAATGTGTTAGATAGATGCCTAAGCTTAGTGTCAAAAGCCAAGTGTCCTCCTTCCATTACCATATGTGTTGGCCATATGTCATACAACAACCTATGTTTGGTGTTCAGGTATGCCACATCCTACTTGCCAAAATCCCTATAAATAAGTGGCTATTTGTGGATTTTAAAAACACGCATATATTAGAAAAAAATCCATGAATTTTGAAGAAAATGGAGAATCTTGAGAAAATTTCATATTTCATATTTTGTTATTTATTTATTTTAATATTATATTTTATTGGTATCCGTGTTCCCATTGTGCACCTCAATTTTACAACAAGAAATTATTTATTCTATTTTTTTTACAAATGTTTCTAAAATCAAACCAAAGTTTTAAAAACTAACTAGGATTTTGTTTAATAACCATTTGATGTTTGGTGTCTGATACTTGAAAATTGTGCTTATAGATATTTATACGTTTTATTGTTTCATTATCCATTTTTACCAATGTTCTAAAAAAAAATAAAGCTAAGTTTTAAAAGAAAAAATAAATAGGAAAATTGTTTTAAATAACAGAATTGTTGGAAATATTTTCAAATATAACAAAATGTCATAATTTATCTTTGATAGACACTAATTGATATATGATATCTATCAGTGTCTATTAGTGATAGGTTATAGTAGTTTATCATAGTCTAATAGTGTCATAGTGGCATTTTACAATAGTTGAAAATAACCCAAAGAAATATATTTTTTTAAAAAAAATAAACTAAAAAATCAAATATTTATTTAGAAAAGTTGAAAATCATAGTAGCAAAATTGAAAGAGAAAAAAGGAAAATAAAAAAGAAGTATTTAAAAATCCATTATTAAAAATTTGCCCAAAAATTCTACCATTTTTTTTAAAGAAAAAGATGAAAATGATGAAAATAACCAATTTAGCATACTTTTCAAGTATTTTAAAAAGTATATTTTTAGGTACTTAAAAAAGTAATTTTAAACGACCGCGATTTGAAAAAGTAAGTAAAAGCTAGGAAACCTCGTTTTCCTTTTTATGAAAAAAATTTCATAAACAAATGAAATAAAACGTAAAAATCCCAAAAATACCTATAGATGGATAAATTGAATTCAAGCCTAAAATAATAGAATATGTTGTACAAGGATAAAATAATTGCATATATAGAACAAAAAAATGGTAAAAGACTAAAAAGTTCATGCCTAGCCATTTTGCTCGCTTGTTCCCGATTTTCTCAAATTGAAAGTTATCACTGATCGCAGCTATCAGTGATAGCCATTGATAGCTGCTATCAATTGCTATTACTGATAGCTGCTATCAGTGGTAAGAAATATTAATACAATCTTGAAATATTAACTTTTAATTTGCTATCAATTATTAATGACTATCATTGATATACTTTCATCAATTGGAATCAATTTTGAAATATAAACAGTTAAGGCTATTAGTGACTATCGATTATAAACCTTTATAAGTAGTTATCAACATTGAAAGAAAACCAACAACTTTGAAAGATTGAGCTATACCAGTGATAGAAAACAATTAGTGGCGATCACTGATAGACTTTCATAAATGACTATCAAGTATCAACTTTGAAAAATTAACACAATAGCTATCACTAATAATCTTCTATCGTGACTATCACTGATATTAGCTATCAGTCATTGTCACTGATAGACTTTCATCAGTCTGAATCAAACTTGAAATATTAACACTTAAGGCTAGCAATGATAGACTTCTATAACTAGTTATGAACTTTCAAACACAATGTATAGATTTCACCTAACTTTTATCATCGATATCACTAATATCACTCATATCGTGGTTATCAATGATATCTTTTTTCACTGATAACATCACTGATAAGATGCTATAAATGATCTCACTAATATCATGCTATCAACGATTTCATTGATATCATTCTATCAACGATAGTTCTCCATCATCGATAATATACTATCAGTTGTAGCTTCTGTCACCATTAATGTACTATTAGTGGTAGCTTCTATCATTGATAACGTGCTATCAGTTTTAGCTTCCATCATCAATAATATGCTATCAGTAGTAGCTTCTATTAATGATAGTTACCACCTTATTGTCCCTTTCCTTGTCATTTTCAAACATTGGTATGGTCCCTTTTCTTTTCGATACCTTTCAAGGACACTTTCATAGAAATAGTGAACAACCAAACCAAACCCTTATTCTTTGTTTGATTTCTAAAAAAAAATATTACAGTACACAAATACACAAATATTTCAATTTGTACCCTTCATCGTGGGCCATCTACGCCATTTTTTCAAGTTTATTTATGATAGACATTATACTCTTAAAGTCCTATAAAAAGAAAAAAAAAACTATTAGCTTGTTTGACATCGTTCGCATTTCTCATTTTTTGAGAAATAAACTTATTTAATAACTATTCTCGTTTCTTATTTCAAACTTTTAAGAAATGTCTTATAAAAATGATGCAAATTTGTGGATTACTTTCAAATCTATTTTCATTTGCTATTTATATTTATTGTTTTGTTATAATAATCAACTTGATGATTGACTTGTTAGTGTTAAGTCATTTATGAATTGGGTACTATGAAGTATTGAGTACGAAACTCAGCCTCATAATTCTTATGAAAAAAAAGAAGAAGCAAAAACCGAATAACGAAACAAAATTTAAAAAGAAAAAAAGAAAGAGAAGAAAAAAAACTGGAAAAAGGAAAGAAAATTTAAAAAAGGAAGAAAAAAAACTAGAGAAAGGAAAGAAAATAAAAAAAGAAAGGGAAGAAGCAAAAATCGAAGAAAAGAAATAAAAAAAAAAAGAAAAGAAAGAAGAAAGTGTGCAACAAGACAAGACAAAAGAGAACGAAATTGCAAGTGCGACACTTGCATATTTGCAAATATGACTAGTCAACACTTCTAAATTTACAAATATTTTGAAAAAGTGATATATTTTTAGATTTTATTCTTATTTTACTATCTATTTCAATTATCCTTCCATTAGGTGATTCAAGTTGGGTTTGGGTCGAGAAATTCATGAACCAACTGATTTAGTGCGGTTTACCGATTTAGAAACTAAAATTTCGGTCCAACCAAACCGAACCGGGTTTAGTGTATATATAAAATTTTAGGTTTCCATTCTTCATTTGAGCACCCGCCCTTGGTCCCTCTCTCCCATCGCCCTCGCCGTTCGTCTAGTGCTGCACCACCGCCGGACGTCCTGCACCAACTTCTCCGTCCCGCCGCCGTTCGTCTTTTGCCGCACCTCTGTTCGTCTCTTGCCGCACCCCTGTTCGTCTCGTGAATCACTTCCTTCTCTGTTCTTTTCGTGTTTTATTGTTTGTTTAGCCTTTAATCTTGTTTGTGTTATCAATAGACAATAAATTTGCTTCGAACCAAAAAATCCCTAATTTTTTTCACAGGTTGAGTGTTTAACAACGATGTATCTTCAGTTTTACATCAACGACAATGGTGATAAAGTATACACCACGAAGGTTTGTCTTTCTTGTTCCTGCTTTTGCTCTGTGTAAAAGTTCATTGATATCACATTATTTGAGTATTGGGATTGAATTTTTTTTTTATCCTCAATGCATAAACTGAGTCTGCTGCGTCTTAGATAAGCAGTGCTATATGGATTCCCTGATTTTGAAGATAATGAAGAATTACTGAGTCAATGACCATAAGTTTTGGAGTCTGGATTAGTCCTATTTGAAGTAGGCTACCGTTATTAAGTGCGAGTAATTTGTGCAGTTACATGTTGCGTTCCCATTAAATGATTGATTAAATCTATAGTAAACTTTTGCTTAGAATGTCTCAATTTTACAAAAAGTTTGCGGTCAGGCTTTGAGCTTTGTTCCAAGAACTTCCAATCCTACCTTCTTTACTTTACTATGTCATCCATACCATGATGGTAGTTTAGAATTACGTTTGACGTCCCTTGACTATGAAGGAGGAGAAGTTTTAAGACTTTAGACGTCATTCTTTCTCTACTCACTTCCCCAAAACAAAACGTAACAATTCATAAAAGTTTAATCTCCAAAACTATTGAATTTTGGACAAGAGAAATGAACTTGTAATCATTCAATACTTTCATTTACAAAGTGGGAAAAATGCATAATTGGAGTAGTCAGATATAACACCAAGTCATTCATTCAGAGACGTCGATTAGCAATTGACCAAAACATTTGTTTACTTAAGTGTGAGGCCAATGGAATGCCAAACCACCAATAATTGCCTTCCCACTAGTTAGTTTCAAATATATCATACACCATCAACTCCAATTTTGGCTACTACAACAAATAAGCATACAATCCACAAAACAGAATGTGGCATATCCAGGTAGTCCCATCTAATTGAACTTTTCTTTTTTTGAATAAACATTTGAAACAAAGCATATAGTTTAAAATAACAAGTTTAATAGAAGCATTCATCTAATTAAACCAATCAATTAGAAGTAACAACACGAAAACGGAAACACTTTCAATTCAAAATGAATTGAAAACATTTCCAAAAATCTTTCAAAACAGTCACATACTTTCATTTAGCAAAACCATTAAAATATCCCAAACAATTTCAGTTGATTCTCAAGTCACATAAAACATGCTTTCAAACGTTCAAAACATACCCTCAACTCTTGTCAAATCACACTATTCAAAACATAACTTTATCAAAATTTATATTTTGGAGGGGATGTTGAAATTATTTATCCCGAAGCTACTCACAAAAGTTTCAGTCTCGAAAGTCCACTATTTCTACTTGAACTAAGCTCAATCTTTCAGGTACCTAAACATAACCGACGCTTCATGCTCAGAAACCAAATTCCAACTTAACGGTCTAAAACTTATCTAAAACTCACACAATCTCGTCTACCCAAATTTCTCACTCAAAAGAAATTTTCTGTGGTACACAATAGAAAACTACACCCTCCCAACCTCAGGCTAAAAACAGTAAAACTAAAGCTTTCCAAAACATATAAAATACCAAACAATTTTCCATTCTACAACAAACCTTCAAAGCTATCCTAAACTATGGGCAAACAAAACGGAAAAATTTATTCTTGATAAAACAAAATTCCTCAAGACTTCAACACAGAAGAAAATAAGATTTTCCAAGTTTTTAACACAAAATCAGATCTGAAAGTGTGATAAAACTGCTGTAAAAACATTAAAAACATACAATTTTTGAGTAGAAATCAAAACTATAAGTTACCCCTCATAGGAGCAATTCCGTGCAAAAAGGAGATTCCAAAAACACTCAAAACCGTCCCAAATTTAAAGAAAACAATGCTAGAAATTTCTGAAACAATTTCCCCATTATCATCAAACCTTGAATTCTTAAATAAAAGGACCTAACTGAAAACTTTGATGCCATAAACTTTGGTAAAACAATTGGTAAAACAAGAAAAAACCAAAAATTTTTTTCAGGGCAAAAGATTTTTCCAAACCTTTCATTCTAATTCATCAATAATAATGAAGACAGAAAAAATCAATGCCCCAAAACTTTAGTAGGCAAGAAAAGAAGAAAACACCAAAGTTAGGTCTTTAAGAGATCCTTATAAAGAATCTCAGTTAAATTCCATAAAGGATCAAATTCTTTTTCATTAAAAAAAAACTAGATACTAATTTCTTTGGAAGATTGGTTCCTCCATAAAACTTTTATTAGGGGGATAGTCCTATTATGTAAAAGTAGATCCTTGCGATCCATAACGTGAGCTGGAACCTTCTCATAAGTCAGATCTTCCTTTAGTTGCAATGGTGCATTGCACATAGGAAATATCCGCAATATGCCTTCAAAGCATGGAGACATGGAAAGTATTATGGATTCGATCGAAGGCATGCAGTAAGGCCAAGCGATACGCCACTACACCCACCCTTTACACAATCTCAAAAGGTCCAATAAACCCTAGGCTAAGCTTCCTTTACTTCCCAAACTTCAGTATTCCTTTTAACGACAAGACTTTCAAAAACACCATGTTTCCGACTTCAAAATTTAGTTCTTTTCTTTTGATATCATTGTAGCTTTTCTGCCGACTGTGAGCTGTCTCCATTCTTTGCTTAACTAAGCCGATTGTCTCAATAGCTTTCTACATTGACTTGGGTCCCATAATGAAACTCTGCTTACTTCAGTCCAATTGATCGACGACCTACACTTATGCCCTTAGAGTGCCTCAAAAGATGCCATTCCAATAGTTTCTTGATAGCTGTTATTATAACAAAACTCTATTAAAGATGCAAATGTTACTCCCAGCTTCCCTGGAAGTCCAAAGCACAAGCTCAAAGCATATCCTCTACTATTTTAATTGCCCTTTCCATTTGACCGTCTGTTGGGGGGTGGACCAAGGTACTGAAATCAAGTGTCGTGCCTAAAGTCCTGTGCACACTTTTGTTTAAATGTAAATTTTGGATCTCAAGTCTGATACTATAGAACACATTTTAGAGTTGGTAGAAATTTTTCATTTCATCTTTGGTAGAATGGTATATTTGCGAAAGCAAACCATTGTGCCAATAAAATACAAATGAAAGAATCCCTGCAAACACGTTTCATCTGGCTTGATAAAACCGAGTATCAACTACTTATGTATTGGGGCCCTCTGCATTATTGTATTTATCCATCTCATTTCGTTGTCCATCTTCTTTTCTTCTCTTCTGCATTTGAACTTTTTCGGTTGTAATTGTTCCCTCTAATTTTGGTGTACTTCCATATTGTACTCTATGGATTATTTCATTCATGAATGAAAATTTTCTTCTCTCAAAAAAAGATAAAACCGAGTATCAAGAAAACAAACTAGCTCGATAAACCATTGCTTATTGCCCCTGCACTTTTTGTACCTTTTTTTGTGCTGACAATTTTATGCTAACTTATCTGGTTTGCATTTTTCTCTCTTGTACAGAAGGAAACACCTCTAGGTTTGGCCACACAATCTGCTCATCCAGGTAAAATTCTTTGCCTTATTTGGCTAGTTGAGTGCCATCTCGTTTCACTGACTTGCATAATTAGCAATATCAGTGATTCTGGTAGGGAGAAAGACCTGCTGTAATATTTCTGTTTTTGTTGTGTCTTGAAATAATATGCATGGTCTATTTCAGTTGTGATTTTCATTGTGGCCGAGGCTACTGTGAAAATTGGAATCATATATTATTAAGAATGGATATGCACTGTTCATGTACATGATGCAGACATGTATCATCGGTTGACATGTAGAAGTGGATAATACCATTGCTTGCCGTTGTCCATAGAGATGCCATCGTTTGTTATCTATATTGAGTGAATTAATTCAGATACTACTCGCTAGGCTATCCCTTCAATGTGGGGGTCATGGTTTTTTAACAGTTTCGGGCCCCTGATAGCCTGTTCTACATTTTTCTGACTGCAGCTCGTTTCTCCCCCGATGACAAATACTCGAGGCAGAGAGTTCTTCTTAAGAAGCGATTTGGCTTGCTACCTACACAGCAGCCACCTCCAAAGTACTGAACTTGTCAACGCATTCTGAAATCAACTCTATGGCACTACTCAAGTGTTTGTTTCCCAATTCCCCACCTATAGAGTAGATAGTGACTCGGTTAAACTTTGATAGATAGTTTTGCCTTTTTCTCTATGGCTTGTAATGGAGCTGTAAAGCACAATTCACTGTTGAACCTTTCTTTAAGCTTGTCATCTGCTTTATAAGTAATGAACTTTATTTTACTGAAAGCAAACTTATCTACTTTGAAGATCTGGTTTTAATGCAAGATAATGGGCCTTTTTTTCGTACTTTTTTCTCCTTTTTGTACTAACATTGCAGTTGTCAAGCACCAATGTCTACTGATCCTTTCTAAAGTTTGTTGGCCTTCTATATATAATTAACCTGATTTATTGACAATTAATTGAGCCTAAGCCAAGGTGTTAGTCCCCAATTCCCTTGGTTTTGACGTTCAAGTTCCCTCCACATCCGGGTTTGCAATTCGAGAATTCGACGCATGCATAACTAAGGTACGCAAGGCTCATTTTATGGTTGATTGGCAGAACTATAACAGCTAGCTTGTGAATATGGTGCTTGTTTTAGGGTATTTGAAATTGAACTCTGAAAAAGTATGTTCAAAGGGGGTTATGGAACTTGGGAATTTGGGCCTAAGTGGTCATATTGATTGCAAAAGTATAGCTAAATGGTTAGGTGCTAAATTCTTCAGCCCCACTCAAGGAATAGCGTATGAAAACAGATATATCATCATCATCCTCAACTACTTTAAAGGTTTGGCGGCTCTAAGTTACTATTTTATTTGTCATTAGAGCTTGTCTGATAATTAACACAGATTACAAAAATATATTTTTAGTTTAACAACAGGTGAGTGCGAAGATTCAAATCTTTAATCCATTGGTATATATTTTAACTAGTTGAACTATACTTTAGTATGATTGAGATATATCTTGTTAGATGAACAAAAGATGAAAATTTCAATCAGAATACAACGCGGGCCAAAGTTGTAGAACAAAGACATATTGTCACATGCGATAAACCGTGTTTGTCGAATTATTGTCTCATGATGAACTATGTGGAATTATTGTTGTGCTTGTCTTTCAAATAAATGATCCGTTTCCATTAAAAAGGAAATGAAGAAAAAGAAAAATAGAATACGAAATGAATCTTCTTGAAACGATTGATGGAAGTATTATATCTTTGTTATCGACATTGTTTTTAGAAAAGGAGGGGGAAGAACATGGCACCCAATGAAGAAGACCAAACCCTGTAGCCCTTTTCTTCAATCACAAAAGCATATTCTAACATGATCATGGTTCTTTAATTTCCAAAAGATATGATTTGATATACATGAGTCCAAATCACAAGAGGTTTTTTCATAAAGTAATTTAATTAACATAATTTTCTTTTCTTATTCTTCTCTTAATTACAATTCAAAAGGTACTTTAGAAAAATAAGAATGAAAAAATGTGGTTAAGATTTTTTTTTTTAAAAAAAAAAAAGAAAAAAGAAAAAAGAAAAAAGAAAAAAGAAAAAAGAAAAAGTGATTTAGAAAAGTGGCCAATTGAAGCACGATATAGAAACTTTTATTTATGTTATTTTTTAGCTTCATATATATGAATATGACCTATTTTAAACTAAACATATCTAATTGTTCTAAAAACAAAGGGTACATAGTTTAAAACAGCACTTTAATTATTTTATCAAAAACTATGTGCTGAAAAAATCTTAATAATCACTCTATTTCCCAAATAAATCTAAACAAAACGACAAAAATAATGAAATTCAAGATTTCAATATTTAGACATAGGTGTCAACTTTGAGCCTATCCCTTTATATATATTATGTTAATTAGATCCTAATCCAATATTTAATTGCAAAATTAGGCACACAATCAAATAATCATTGGAGTATTAGAATGGATTAATTGTTCGTCTTAATTGGAAAAGTTTTTGAAATTCATTTGACATATATATATTTTATATACGTGTAGACAATAGAGTGACACAAGTGTTGGATCGTGTAAGATTTGTTGCACATGGATTCATCAATGCTTGCTTCAATATCTTTCTCTTCTTTCTTTCTTTGTTTTTTTTTTTTTTGAATTAAACAAACTCTCTAAATGTAAATTCTATTTCCTTGGAAGAGAGACTTTTATTACAAGGAACTTTCAAAGTTTCAAATTGTGTTGAAATTAGTTACTACAAAAGTTCGACACCTTGATGATGATGGGAGAACCAAACATGTGTTTTGCATTAAAATTTACCCCAAACTCCATGATAAAAAAGAGAGGGAATGGAACTACATAGTTATCGATTCTCGTAATTACTTTTCAGGATCGTGTCTAATAGACCTTTAAACCTTAAAAAATGTCAAGTAATAATTAATAAAGTCTCAAACTAATTTCAATATTGTATGTGTCGTATGTAATTTTCGAACTTTTAAAAATGTCTAACAGATTTTCGAACTTATATTTTGTTTTTGGTTGGTTTGTGAACTTGCAGTTGTATATCTAATAGGTCATTGATTCGTGAAACATTTTTAAAATTTGAGAGTTAGGTGTAATATTCCTTTGAGTTCATGGTTTGCTTCATCATTTAATCTTAGTACTTTGTTTTTTTAAATTTGGCTCTAAATCTTAAACCTAATTGTCATAAATAACACCTTTAAGTCTCCACCTTACAAAATTAACACTCTATTTGAAAACTCGTTCAAATAACTTTTCTCAGTCCATATCGAGCAAGATCGACTATCGGGATTTAGTTAAAAAAATTATCTTTTTTTTTAACTTATCAATTGTTTTGGCCCTTTTGGGCAGTACATCTTACATCTCGGAGAGATTACAACAAGATTCTACTATTTTTTTTAAAAAAATATTATGTGATCTTTGTAAATCTTATACCAAATCTTATATATTTTTAAAATTTCTCTAAATTCGATTATATTTATAAAATATTTTATCAAAATCTTACGTAATTTTTTAAAAATCTTTAGCCAAATTTCTAATTTTCAAATCAATTTATCAATTATACAAATGAATTTTTTAGATGGATCTTAGGTGATTGATTTTGATTTTTAAATTTTTGGAAAGATTAATTTTTTTTTTAAAAAGGTAAAATATGAAAAATATAAAAATCTCAGTATGAATCTTGGGCAAATTAACACCGAGATCAGTGAATTCTCGAGCAGATTAGTACCGAGATTTTATATATTTTCCATATCTTACATTTTTTTTGCAAAATTTAATCTTTTCCAAAATTTAAAAATCAAAATGCAATCATCTATTGAAAAATTCTAGTTGTTATATTCATTTGGAAGTTTAGAAATTCATATAATCATGAAAACAAAAATTGGTCTAAAATTACATAAGAATTGAATATAATATTCGATAAAAATAACTGAATTTGGATAAAATTTAAAAATATATAAAATTTGATATAAGATTTAGATAGATTATCTAAATCTCAGTGGTTAAAAAACGTGCTAGTTATGAGTATTTCTTAAACTAATTTAACGATTTTTCAACAAACGTGCTAGTTATGAAGGATGAAACGTTAGAGGATGCTATTTTTCACAACTTCCCAATTTCCTTCCTCACTTTGCTTGCCCCCTAAGTTAGAAAAAAAATGTCCTAAAACTCTCCCCAATTTAAGAAACACTCAAGTTTATCCAATTGACACGTGGCAATCACGGAAGTTTTGACATATAGCACTCCCAATGTGCAACATAAGCACTAAACTAAATAGAGTTTACAAAATTAACAAAAATGATTCATTATAGATATAAAATTAAAAGCTCGGAAACTATAGTAAACACAATCCTCAAAAACAGTTGAACTTTAAGGATATGTATAGAGCATAAAGTTGGTTGTAATATTATGTGATTATTCTAATTTGTAGGTTTCTAATAGAGTATGTGGGGTTGAATCGTATGTGTTTGAGTGTAGACTATTTTAAACTAGGTTTAGGAAGTTTGTGTTTGGGCTACAAATTATTTTAGTCCGAGTTTAGGGTTTATGTGTTGAGTTGTTGATTTGTTTAACATGAAGTTCTTTATGGGTTGATTGGTTTCATTTCTTTTAATTTCGTAAATAGAAAAAAAATATTCGTTCTACCAATTTTAAAAAATGTGTTATATTTTTTTGAGATACATTATTCTTTGGTTATTTTAGGAGATATACAAATATTATTAAACATGTACAAAATACGTGAGGTTAGACTAAAAGTTCAAATCATTGACTAAGTAAGAAGACTTTATATTTGGAGATGTACAAAGATAACCAATTTTCTAGCTCCATAATATTGCACAAAATTATATATCTAGAAGTGATAGTTGTCAAATATAGACTCTCAACATGATGACACAAAAAAATATTGTCAACTTATATACAGGATTAACAAAAAAATAATGGTAGATTGTCATTAAAAAATAGTTAAAGAAAAAAGTTTGATCCGGATTGAATTCAAATGTATAAGTTGTTATAAATTGTTTTAATTTTTGTTCATAAGTTTGTTTGGTTTGATATACTCAAAGTGTTCTATTAATGTCAAAATACAACAAAAGAAGACTATATGAACTGGTCATCGAAGTTTGGTTACATAGGTGGTCGTCGGAGTTGGTCACCAAAGGTAGTCACTGTCGAAATTGGGTGTCGGAGGTGATTTTCGCTGGAGTTGACCACCAGAGTGATCGTTGAAGTTGGCTACCAGAAGTGGTCTTCGTCGACGGTGGAGATATTTGAAACATTAGAAGGAGAGAGTTGACTATTTTAACCACTGGATTGTACGTAGCAAAACATGGGTTTAATATAATCATTAACTCCCATTTTCTTAAGAGTGAGCTATTATAGTCCACTCAATTCATTTCATGTTGAAGGCTCTAACACTCCTTAAAAATTTGGAACCAAACTCATAATACTTATTATTATTAATTTTGTACACTAAACTTTATAAATATTTGTTAAAGAAAAAGTAGTATTCATTGATAAGACATTAACTTCGTAACAGAGGAAAAATTTTCACTAGGCCCATAATTATTCTAAATTCATGCACACAACTCCAATATTTCATATGCTTAGTCTCTTGATTAAATATCAATCATTATTATATTGCAATGTATTTTCTATCGTATAAATTTGTGATTGTTGAGAGAAGGAAAAAAAAACATTTAATATCTCAGGTAGAGAACTGTTTGAATCTCCGACTTTAAAAGAAAAAAAATATATGCTAATTATTATTGAACTATATATACTCACTTTGACAAGAAAAAAGAACTAAAATGATGTATTGAAGAATTCAACGGTAATTGATATGTATTATCTTTTATTGAGGTCGAAAGTTCTATATATATATATATATTTGTAATAAAGAAAGATTGTGAATTGATTGAGGCGTCAAAAATATTTGAAAGAGGCATATGGAACCCATTTAACTGTTACTGATAATATATGATTAATTGCGTAAGGAATATAATTCCAACTGACAAGTCCTTTTCTAACTAAAGCATCATCTTCTCTTTTCTATTGCATCTTTATTCAAATTTAAGAATCTCATGGCTTCTTCCCACGGTTAACTTAATTATGTTTAACATATTTATTATATTATATTTGGGATATTATATTAATTAATTTTTTAGGAGCGATTTTGGACAAATTGATATAATCGATATCTGGTGAAGTTCAGAGGCAAATATCATATTAGAAAAGAGGTGGAACCTCAAGACCAAATCTATACTCCCATGACCCAATTGGGTCTGGGAAAGGGAAAGGTTGGTCCAAACCATTAGGTTTGGCCTCGACCAGATGCATGTCCCAATCCAGTTGGTTCAAAATATTCTAATTTGATTCCAAAAACGTTGATATGGATGCTCTAGGTCTAGAGATACACATATTTCTCCATCTACGTTTCGTTTATTATTTTATTATTTTTTTTTTAAAAAAATTATATATACACATGTGCAAAAAAAAATATGCATATTTTCGAATTATTTTAACTTTTTTTTCTTTAGTATCTTGTTAAAAAAATAATTTTAACTTTTTATGTATGAATAGTGATTTTGTATGAATAGTTTGATATGTTTGAACCATTTTAAAACTCTTATATTATGGTTAATTAAATAAATTAATATGAAATTTCATTTACTTTTAGATGAGTATGAATTTCTCATGAAGAATTAACTATTTAAATAAGAATTCATAAAAACTAACCATTTAAAAGGAGGATTCATAAGAAATTAACCATCAAAATGAGGATTGATAGTGGAAAACCAACTCTTTAATTGGAAGTTTGTCTTAAAAAAGTCATTTAATTGATTTTCTCAAAAAAAAAAAAAAAAAAAAAATTAAATGGGGAATAATTCCCTACAGGAACTCGACCATTGCAATTTTTTAGTGAGAAATCTCCATCCTAATCACTGGAAAGCTAAATAAAAATTTTTTGGAGATAGAGAATGAAATGGAGGGTAGAGATGAGGATAGGAAAGTCATCCCCATCCCTGCCCCATCCCATGGACATCTCTACTCATCTTTGTTCCCGTTTAGTATATAGGAAAATTTTTTCTCTCTCCCTCCCCCATTTCTTGCCTTGTTAGATGTGGATCCTTATAGGCCACGTTCTTCTCCCTTTAAACAAATTTACTTTCATGAAGGTCAGACCTATTTTTCTGATCGTGGTATATCAACAAAATTAATGATGACTTTTCTTCTCTTTTTAACTTTGAACATATATAATTCCTTATATTGTTAAAGGGTATATAGAATATTCTAAGTATATATAAGAAAAGATAATATCATTTTTAAAAGATTTTGTTCAAAAAATATTGTGTGAGATCACTCATAATTATTTTAATCAGACTCCCAAATTGTCATAAATGAATAAATTTAAAACCTTTATTAAGATTATATATGAAAATTGTCCATGCATCAAGTGTTGCACATATGTCGATTTCTTTAGATATTGAATTAACAAAATAAACAATTAGAATTGGAAATCTCAACGAAGAGTCTAAATTGAATCGCTTATGAAAATTTAGGATTTAATTAATAAAGTTATAAGTATCACACGATATTTATCCAAATAAAATATAATGAAAGGTATATTCATATTGATATATAAATATATAAGTTCATGATTCTAATTTTGATACAACCTTAAAGTTTAAAAATTAATATTTTCCTATGCAAACTATATAATAGCGTCTAAAAATAAAATATCATCTTGTGGAGTTAAAAAGAAAAACAACTTTCTAGTCAGTGTATTTTAAATTGATAATTATATGATTTCAGTGAATTTGAACATAGTTTAGTAGGTGTGACACAAATAATTAAACTAAAAAAAAAAAAGGAATTTTGAGGCTGCTTTTTGAAATTATTTATTTATTTTTCATTTTGTCTAGTTGAGAAGATAGGGAAATTGAATGATGATAAAAAAAAAAAACAAAAATTGTACTGATTTTGCATATATTACTATACACATAGAGTGAGGGACAAATGAGGGTTTGATGATGGTGATATTACAAAAATACTCTTAATTATTATTACAAGTAATTAATCAAACAAATTTATTGCAATATATTTATTTATATTAATTAACATATAGATTCCAAATTTTCAAGAATATAGAATTGAACCCTCCAAAATGGGAATAAATGGAAACATCCAAAAACCTTACAAAGTTACAAAAAGAACATTCCCTTAAACCAATGAGTTTAGCAAACCCTCTACAAACTATATTCTTTCAAAGATTATTCTTCATGGTTGATATATAACCTACCTAAACATAAGCTCAATCGATTAAAACATAATTAGTCGTTGACCAAGTAATCAAAGGTTCGAATCTTGATCACCTTCAAATGTTGCGTTGAATTATATATATATATATATCCAATCATAGAAAAACTAAGGTCCGTTTGATATCCTATTTGATTTTTGGTTTTTTATTTTTGAAAATTAAGTATATTCCTTCTCCAATTCTTATAATAATTTTCATTTTTTTTAGAGTAAAAAAAGTTGAATTATTAACAAAAGACTATTTTCAAATAAAGGAAAATGAGCCAACTTATTTACAAATATAGCAAAATGCCATTATCTATAGACACCTATTATTATCCGTGATAGATACTGATAGATGTCTATATCATTTATTCTAAATTTGAAAATATTTACAGCAGTCATTTAAAACAATTACCCTTAACTAAATTTAAAAAACAAAAACAAGTTTATAAAAACTTATTATTAATTTTTTTTAACTTGATTTGGTTTTTGAAAATGTTGATAGAATGTAAACAACTAAGCTACAAATTTAGAGGTTAAAGAGGTATCATATAGGCTTAATTTTCAAAGAATAAAAATCAAATAGTTACCAAACGAGATTTAAATTCTTAGTCTCTGAGTTTCCAAAAGCAAGCATTTGGTAACATCATCGAATCCCTCCGTGAGCTTTTCGTTAATTACTAACAAAATTCTAACGTGGGACACCTATTTTTTATTAAAAAATATTTTAAATTTTTAATAATTAAATTAAAAACATTTTTTTTTTCTTTTTCTGTCGTCCTTCCTTCTCCCTCTTCTTCATCCATTTTCTTCCTTCACCATCAATGGCAACCAGAACGAGTACTGTTTATCGTTGTTGTCGCTGCTGGCAATTTTAATTCTTTTTTTCCTTCTTCCTTCCTCTCCCATCTTTTTTCTTCTTCTCTAACTTTCGTTTCCTCTCTCTTTATTCATTTTTTAGTGAACCGAAAGTAAGGGAGAAAAATTATATACATAAACACATGTACGATACCCTTTATAAATTCAAGCCCAACTTGAAAGTATTTTTATTGACCACTCTCCATTTATTAATCAAATTTCGAGTTTTAGACCATTCTTTTAAACATATGATCTAATTAAATGTACACCTTTAATTGAAATCCACGTCAAAGATTCAAATATTCACTCTCACAGCTAAAAGTTAAAAAAACTTAAAAAAATCTTTCAATGATCATATACGAATATATGATTGATGACCAAAATTTTGTTCATTTTCATTAATTACATAAAAAAACTTGTCCAACACCATCCCATTTTTTTCTTCTTTGTTAGTCATAAATATATGTATATTAAACATGCAATTATTGTTGTTTTTTTTTTGAGTATATGTAATTATTGGAGTTTGTTTGTCAATTCTTGGTAGGGGCTGGCTGATAATGCAGACTCCAAAGAATATCTCAACTGTTCAAACTTGGTCACTTTCAACTTCAACTACACGACGTCGTATGTGACCAAAGTATCACTGTTCATTATATATTTAAATGTCATTTGGATTGATTTGAGAAAAAAATATTTTTAAATTTTTTTATTTAAAAATTTTTGATAAAAATTGTTTAAAATACATTTGAAAAACTATTTTAAGTTATTGTCAAATACTCCAATTTCTTTAAAAAATAATTTATTTTTCAAATTAAATAGTTGAAAATGTGTTCCAAACACACTCTTAAATTAATTTTCAATTGGTTTTAAGAGAAAATAAAATAATTTGGCAAGTTTGATGAAATGGGACAGTTAGCGGTTATCAAATATTTACCGAACTTTTTTGTCCCGGTTAACTACTAACGAGTGAGTTGTCGGTTTCATCTTAAAATTAATTGACAATTGAAGAAATATCTCATCTATCTTATAGAGATTATGAAGTCTTCAATCTTTTTAATATAAGATCCTCAATCGTATGACCCTAATAACACTTTTTTTATAGTATAAATGGAAGGATTCGAACTGCTGAATTTTTATCACTAAGACATACTATTAATATGTTAAAAGAAATATACTAAAGTCCAAACCATGAATCTTATAGAAACCTAGATTTAATATGTTAATCTCTCTAAATCCACAATTTTGCCAAACTATTTTCTTGTGAAAATGTTAAAATTATATCAGCACATTATAGTTGTGAAATCAAATTAATTAAACCATTTGGTTAGTTTGTCTTGAAATTATTAATACTTTTGAAATAATATTATTTAAAACGTTATTTTAACTTTATGACGATGCTTTTAAATAGAAAAGAAGTTAGTTCAAAACAAATTTTGATGATAATGAGTAAATGAGGTTAGTTAAAGTAATGTATAACGAAATAATAAACCATTTATAACCATTTATTATGGTTAATTTTAAAAAGTGAAATTCTCTTGAGAATATTAAATGTCTATTTGGATAAAATATTTGAAACAAACATACCCTAAAAAGGTATCCAAGAAGTGTTGGGAAAAACCTCTCACTACTCTCATAAAATAAGCAGAAAAATAATTAAGAAATTTAAAGAAAACAAAACAATAAAGCTAGGAAACACGTGAATTTATGTGAAAAACTCCAAAACCAAAGAAAAAAATGACCCAACAGGAAACAAATTCACAATGTGAAAGTTTGTTACAATCACATAAAATAATTCTCTCATTTATCTCAATTATAGAAGCACTTTCTCAAAGCTTTTATTCTACTCACACTCTTTAGTCCTACTTTCAAATTGGAGAATACAAAAGGAAATTTAACTAGAGTTAACACACCCAAGCTTACAATATTTCTAACTTGGCGACTTGAACCAAAGGTACATGTTTTTTTATTTTATTTTATTTTGTTTTTTTATAGTAATTGGAGCCCACCAATTCCTTAAACACTTCTGATGTGAGACAACTACTCTTCTAATATGTTGCCAAAACTAAACAAATTCCACATCGACAATGAAGGGACGGTGAAGTTCCACAATGGAAGCGTGATTGTCCTAATTTTATTTTTCACATAATTCCAAATTTATAGAAAACAAAACATTATGTATTTAAGATTTTACAGCATGCTAATCAGTAGGAAGAAGGGAAGGAAAAACAACTTACCCTTGAAGACAAAATTCTTCACGTATTCCCTTGATCCAGTCACGAACAATTCGATCTGGAACTCGATCTCCAAAAATTGAAATCCCAAATGGCCACCACCAAGAGGTTAACCTTTGTATTCTCTTGGGAATAAGAATTCAGGAGTTGTGGGTTTTGAATTTTGGGAAGAGGGAGAGAATTTCGAGAGAGGAAGGAGAAAACCCTTTTCTTCTTTGTGTTCTTAGGAGTAAATTTCAGAAAATTCATAGAGAGACGCTCTCTATTATGAAGAAGATGAATGAATCAAAAAACTGAACTGCCTCTTCACGTTTCATGATGGTTAGAGAGAAAAATTAGGGAATAACTCCCTCAATTAAATTAATTCAAAATTAAACTAAATTTAATATATATAAATATATACACTAACTCATTATATGTATATATAACTATATGTTATATTAAATATAACACATAACCTATAGTTTTTATATTGTATCAAATACAATATAACCTATAGTTTTTATTTCTCTCAATCATTCATGGTATTTAATATAAATCACATTTATACTAAATTTAGTTATATGAATCTCATTCATATAATTAGTATTTGAATTACAATCAAATACTTAATTCCTCTCAAAATAAATTTTATATTAAAATGTATCAAATACATTATATTAATTATATCACATATAGTTAATTTAATTAATTATATCATATATAATTAATTTCCTCAATTAATTCGAACAATTTAAATTAATCCAAAATTAATTCTCAATAATTCCTGTTGAGCTACAGAAAGGACCTTATGGACCTCTAGGTTGAAACTCCAATGGTACTTGAACAATTAATTAAACTTCTTTAGTTAAATTATTCAACATCCATTAACTGTCGACCACTCCAGTAAAGACTGATAGCTGCACTCTTCGCACTATAGATATATTTTTATGTCCATTGGATATAACCAGTCAACAGTATGATGACCCCTCGCAAATTGCTCGTAAGTACAGTTGGGCAAAAATTACAGTTTTGCACTTGTAGTTACATTTAACTTCTTAAGTACACTGATCCCTCTAATGAATAGTCATAGTCCAACTATGACCAAATCCCTCTTGGACCAAGAGAGAGTGTGGCCACATTGTTCAAGCTCTGGAATTAGGTCATAAAGGAGTAATTTATCTACTTATCCCGACATCAAGGAAGGAGTGAATTCTATCTTGTGTAGTTGTGTTTCTAGCTACCCAACCAGACAAATCCCCAAAATGGTAGGCATATTGAGTCAGTGATCTGGCCACTCTTACCCATACAAATCAAAAGACTGCCTTTATAGGCAGGAGTTCACAATTCACTCAAGATTCAAGTCATGTCACCTATGGTCATCCTGGTAAAATGTAAGTTTATTATTAATGGCATTATATAATGAGACTAATCAATTCGTGGTTCAGTCTTATACAAATTCTTTATATAGGATACCCCGCTCACATGTCTCCGCATGAATTATTAGGATCAGATCATTTGTAGCACTTTACAACACTTGTAACATCTATAAAGCGAGTCGTATCCATAGTGTCACAAGGATAATGTACCCAGCCTTATCCATCCACTACAGACCATTTAAGTTATTATTTAAACATGATCCACCTGTATGTCGCTACATACATGTTTAAATTACATAAAATAACTCAGGATCTTAGTTTATTGAATTGAATGTGTGTTCTTAAAATAACAATTATTTAATTAATAACAATTTATTTATACAAAGTTTACAAACTATGAGAATACAAGAGAGATTTAGGACACCAATCCCAACAATCTCCCACTTGTTCTAAAGCTTAGGAAGCCAAATGTACAATACAATTAAAGTACAAAATACAATAAACTAGGGCATACACTATACCCCAGTAACATCTCTCACTTGCCCTAGACAATATGTTGCATATCCCGTAGACTTAGAATTTCTAGATGACCCTCAAACACTTTAGTTGTGAGAGCTTTTGTAAATAGATCAACGACGTTGTGCTCCAAAGCAATCTTCATTACAATCACGACATCTCTCGATGAATAATCTCCCGAATCAAGTGATATTTCCGTTCAATGTGTTTGCCTCTTCGATGACTCCTAGGTTCCTTGGAATTTTCCACATCACCACTATTATAACAATAAAGCGTGATGGGCAAAGCCATATTTAGAACAACTTCCAAATTAATAAGGAACTTCTTAAGCAAAACAACCTCGTTAGCAGCTTCATAAGTAACTACGTATTCGGCTTCCATAGTGGAGTATGCGATGCATCCTTGCTTGATGCTCCGCCAAACTATAGCTCCTCCATTCAGAGTAAACACTGACACTGATGTGGATTTCCGAGAATCTCAATCAATCCAAAAGTCAGAGTCCATGTATCTTGTAAGGATTTATAAGGATCAAATCCTTATCTCCATACACAAGCATATAGACCCTCGTTATCCGATGGTACTTGAGAATTGTTTTAATTGTTGTCCAGTGATCTAATCTTGGATTGGATTGATATCTACTGAAATTTTTTTTTGCATAGCTAATGCCAGGTTTGATACATAACATTGTATACATAAGGCTATCGAAAACCGATGCACAGGGAATTCATCTCATTGCCTCAACATCTTGAGGAGTCTTAGGACATTACTCCTTAGACAATATAATTCCATGCTTGAAAGATAATAAACCATTCTTGAGATTGTGCATCAAATATCTAACAAGTATCTTATTAATATACGATGCTTGAGATAAGGCCAACCTTTTGTTCTTACAATCCCTGATGATCTGGATCCCTACAATAAACTGCGTCTTTCCAAAATCTTTCATTTGGAATTAGGTTGCCAGTCTTTTCTTTACATTAGATAGAAAACCTACATCATTTCCAATTAGTAGGATATCATCCACATACTGAAGATCCAATTAAGGGTCCTTGAGCGGAAGCAGATCGTCTCAATTTTCCAAATTTCACAAAATGTAGATTTACAGAGAAAGAACATAAATTATGCATTTAATTAAGAACTACAACATGATTATAAAAATACAAAAGAAAAAGAAATTGGGTTCAGAACCCTTACCTTTGAAGAAACCAATCTTCACGTGAATTCCCTCAAACTCCAATTGGATACTACCATAAAGGTGACCTCGACATTCTCTGGATGAAAGTCCAGAAGTGTATGAGGATCTAGCAATTTGGTGAGGGAAAAACCTTAATTGAGAGAGGAAGATGATTGAGCAATTGAGAAAAAATTTCTTAAACTTACAGAACAGTTCTGTAACCCTTAAGAACAAAGAAGAAAAGATAAATCTGATAACCCCTCAACTCCTCTTTGCCACTAACGTGATGGAGAGAAAAGTGTGGGGAGGGAGTTACAACTCCATCCGAAAATTATTTTTCAAAAAAAAAAAAAAATTTAATATATATATTCTTATGATAACTACCTTATCATATAATATATATTAAACTATATGTTATATCAAATATAATATATAACTTATAGTTTTAATATTATATCATATACAACATAACATATAGTTTCTTTTCTCTCTCAAATGGCTTTTAATATAAATCACATTTATATTACATTTAA
Organism: Benincasa hispida; assembly: GCF_009727055.1. NCBI lineage: Eukaryota > Viridiplantae > Streptophyta > Magnoliopsida > Cucurbitales > Cucurbitaceae > Benincasa > Benincasa hispida. The sequence goes on from NC_052353.1 coordinate 3,899,485, forward strand.
CTGTATGAATTCAATATATTATTAATATTTGAATCATATTCAAATACTTATTTTCTTTCATAAATACTTCATATTATAATGTATCAAATACATTATAGTAATTATATCATAAATAATTAGAATTAATTATATCACATATAATTAACTAATTCCCACAATTAATTTGAACAATTCAATTTAATCCAAAATTGATTTTCATTAAATCCCGTTAAACTACCAAGGGGACTTTATAGACCTGTAGTTTGAAGCTCCAATGGTACTTAAATAATTAATTAAACTCTTTAATTAAATTATTCACTATCCGTTAACTGATGACACTCCACTAAAGACCGTCAGCTGCACTCTTTGCACTACATATATATTTCTGTGTTTATTGGATATAACCAATCAACAATACAATGACCATTCACAAATTGCTTGTAGTACAGTTGGGCCAAAATTACCGTTTTTCCCTTGTAGTTACTTCTAATTCCTTAAGTACTACCGATCCCTTTAATGAACAATAAATCATAGTCAACTATGATCAAACCCCTCTCGAGACATGAGAGAGTTTGGCGCCACATTGTTCAAACCCTGGGATCAGTCTTTAAGGGAGCAATTTATCTACTTTCCCCAACATCGGGGAAGGAGGGAATTCCTTCTTGCGTAGTTCTGTTTCTAGCTCTCAATCAGATGAATCTGAAAAATGATAGACTTATTGAGTCGGCGATCTGATCACTCTCATTCATCCAAATCAAAGGATCTCCCTTATGGGTAGGAGTTCACAACTCACTCAGGATTCAGATCATGTTACCTATAGTCATCCTGGTGAAATGTAAGTCTCTATTATGAATGACATTATATAATAAGACTAAACATTTCGTGGTTCGGTCTTATACAAACTCTTTTGTATAGAATATTCCCATTCATATGTCTCCACATGAATGATCATAATCAGATCATTTGAAGCATTTTACAACAATTGTAACATCTACGAAGCAGACCATACTTATAGTATCACCAGGATAAGGTATCCAGCCTTATTCATCTACTACATACCATTTAGGTTACCACTTAAACATGATCCACCTGTATGTCTCTACATACATGTTTAAGCTACAAGATAACCTTGGATGTAAGTATATTGGTTTGTTGTTAATGCAACTAATTTTGAAATAAAACATCACATATTTTATTATATAAATAAAATGTTTGTACAACACAATTACAAACTATAGAACCCTACGAGATTTAGGGCATCAACCCTAACACATATAGCACGAAGAAAGCTACTGAGTTGTTGATGATTTTCTTGTAAACATAAGGCTCATCAACATTCTAATCAAAGCCATAAGATTTGATTGCAGTATCAAATCTTATATTCCAAGATCGAGATGCTTGTTTCAGTCCATAAATGGACTGATTAAGCTTGCAAACTTTTTGTTCTTGATCTTGTTCAATGAATCCTTATGGTTGATTCACGTAAATGGTCTATTCAAGATTGCCATTCAAAAAGGCAGTTTTGACGTCCATTTTTCATATTTCATAGTCATAATATGTGGTTATGGACAAGAGAATTCTAATAGACTTTAACATGACAATAGGTGAGAAAGTTTCTTCATAGTCCACTCCTTCAACCTTGGTATAACCCTTTGCCACAAGTCTAGCATTAATGGTCTGTACCTTTCCATCTACACATTTTTTTCTCTTGTAGATCTACTTACAACTTATAGTACCCTATCAGGTTGATCTACAAACTCTAAGACAGAATTGAAGTACCTATCAGGTTGATCTACAAACTCTAAGACAGAATTGAAGTACATAGACTCCATTTCTTGATTCATGACTTTAATCCATTCATCCTTGTCAACATCTTTCATTGCTTGTTTATAAGATAATGGATCCTTAACACTATCATTAGCTATGATGTCTTGGGCTTTTGTTAAACCCATGTAGCTTACAGGTGGGTTCATAACCCTCCCACTACATCGAGACAATCTCAACTCTTGAGATGAATGTGAATGACTAGATGAACCAACATCAACAACTCTTGTTGATGTATCAGCTCCTTCAACAATCCTTGTTGAAGTCTCAGTAGTTTCATTAGAAATTTCACTTAAAACAATTTTATTTCGTGGTTTATTGTCTCTCATATGGTCTTCTTCCAAAAAGGTAGCGTTTGGCAATACAAACACTTTATTCTCACTTGGATCAAAGAAGTACCCACCTCTCGTTTCCTTGGGGGTAGCCTACGAATAGACATACTTTTGAACGAGGTTCAAACTTTTTAGGATTTGTCATTAGCACATGGGCTGGACATCCCAAAATTCTAAAGTGGCGTAACTACCTTTATGACATTTCCATAACTCAAAAGGTGTTTCAAAAATACTCTTTGAGGGAATGTTGTTCAAAATGTAAATAACAGTCTCTACTGCATATCCCCAAAACAAGTTAGGAAGTTGAGCATAGCTCATCATAGACCAAACCATGTCCAAAATGGTTCTATTTCTCATTTTCGATACACCATTCTGTTGAGGTGTACCTGTGGCTGATAGTTGGGACATAGTTCTATATTCTATCATATAGTTCTGGAATCTTAAGTCCATATACTCTCTACCACGATCAGATCAGTGTTTTTATCTTTTTACCTAACAAGTTTTCAACCTCAGTCTTGTACTCCTTGAACTTTTCAAGTGCTTCAGACTTGTGTTGCATTAGGTATAGATACCCATATCTAGAATAATCATCTATGAAAGAGATGAATATTCATACCCTCATCGTGCTCTTATATTCATCGAACTGTAGAGATCTGAATGTATAAGCTCTAAGGTCTCTTTTGCTCTATAACCTTTTCCAGTAAAAGGTTGTTTTGTCATTTTTCTTTCAAGGCATGACTCACATACAGGTAAAGAGTTTTCTTCTAAACTATTTGGAAGTCCACTTTTCATCAATCTCTCAATCCTATTGAGATTAATGTGACCTAACCTTAGATGCCAAAGGTGGACATTTTATTTAGGAGAAATTCTCGATCTTTTAACAGTTGTTGCCATTTTGAACATTTCAATATTTAGCACGGTTTTTGTAACTAAAGAACTTAGTACATACAAAGTACTTTCCATTGAACCAAAGCCTAGCTCCATTCCATTTTTAAAAATAAACAATTTATTTTCAGAGAAGGATAGGGAATACTTTTGTTCAATAAGAAAAGAAACAAAAATTAAGTTCCTTTTAATATTAGGAACTACATATACGTCATCCAATAACGTATATCGTTTCTTGTCCAAAAATAACATAAGCTTGCCTACGACAACAACTAAAACAACCTCACCAATACCGACTCGAAGAGTCATCTCTTCAGCTACCAATTGTCTCCAAGAATTAAATCCCTGATAGGAATAACATATGTGATCAGTAGCTTTTGAATCAACTATCCAGGCAGAATCTATTAGGGTTGGTGCCTTAAATCTCGTAGGGTCATATAGTTTGTAAATTTTATTGTACAAACATTTTATTTATCTAATAAAATATGTGATGTTTTATTTGACATTTAGTTGCATTAATCCACAAACCAATAAACTAACATCCAAGGTTATCTTGTAGCTTAAATGTTTATTTAGAGATAAGGTGGATCATATTTAAATGATAACCTAAATGATCTATAGTAGATGGATAAGACTAGATACCTTATCCTGGTGATACTACGAGTACGACCTGCTTTTTAGATGTTACAATTGTTGTAAAGTACTACAAATGATCTGATCCTGATCGTTCATGTGGAGACATGTGAGCGAAGGTATTCTATACAAAGGAGTTTGTATAAGACCAGACCACGAAATGTTTAGTCTCATTACATAATGTCGTTCATAATAGAGACTTACATTTCACCAGGATGACCATGGGTAACATGACCTGAATCCTGAGTGAGTTGTGAACTCTTGCCTATGAAGGCGATCCTTTAATTTGTATGGATGAGAGTGATCAGATCACCGACTCAATAAGCCTACCATTTTGGGGATTCGTCTAATTGGGGAGTTGGAAACATAGCTACACAAGAAGGAACTCACTCCTTCCCCTATGTCGAGGTAAGAAGATAAATTGCTCCTTTAACGGCTGATTCCGAGTCTCGAATAATGTGGCACCACACCCTCCCTTGGCTCGAGAGGGGTTGATCATAGTTGGACTATGATTTATTGTTCATTAGAGGGATCAATGGTACTTAAGGAGACAGATGTAACTATAGAGGCAAAACGGGAATTTTAGCCTGGCTATACTTAGGAGCGATTTGTGAAGGGTCATCGTACTATTAACTGGTTATATCCAATGGTCACAGAAATATATCTGTAGTGCGAAGAATGCAACTGTCGGTCTTTAGTGGAGTGCCCTACAGTTGACGGATGGTGAATAATTTAATTAAAGGAGTTTAATTAATTACTCACTTACCGTTGGAGCTTCAAGCTACAGGTCCATAAGGTCTCCTTTGTAGCTTAATGGGAATTAATGAGAATAAAATTTTGGATCAATTTGAATTGTTCAAATTAATTGAGGAAATTAATTATATGTGATACAATTAATTTAATCTAATTATATATGATATAATTACTATAATGTATTTGATACATTATAATATAAAGTATATATGAGAGGAAATAAATATTTGAATATGGTTCAAATATTAATTATGTGAATTGGATTCATATAATTAATTTTAATATAAATGAGATTTATATTAAATGTTGTTGGTGAGAGAATAGAAACTATAGGTTATATTGTATTTGATATAATATAAAAACTAAAGGTTATATATGTTATATTTGATATAACATATAGTTTAATATATATTATATGATAAAGTAGTTATCATATAAATATATATTAAATCATTTATTAAAATAAATTATTTTAATTAAATTTATTTTATTTGAAAAATCTTTTTGGAAGGGAGTTGTAACTCCATCCCATCTTTTCTCTCTAATACGTGTTAGTGAGGGTTGTGGTTTTAATCTCATTCCTTTGGTTTTCATAGAGAACAACACATAAAATTAACAGAGAAGTGTTCTGGTTTTTTCCTTCTCAATTATCTCCTCTCTGTTGGGGTTGATGCCATAAAGTCTTGTGTCCTATAGTTTGTAAACAGTTTGTACGAACGCTTGTGTTGTTAATATATAATATTTACTTTACATCTTGTATTTTTGCTTAGTTGCTTGTTTTATTTGCTTTACCACAAACCAATAAACATAAAATCCTTGGTTATCTATATGTGACTCAAGCATGTATGTAGTGACATACAAGTGGATCATGACTTGAGTGATAACCAAAATGGTCTGTAGTATATAGATATAGGAGAGAAACCTTATCCTGGTAACGCTACGGATGCGGCTTGCTTTATGGAATGGTTACAAGTTTTGTGACTTATCACAGATGGTCTGATCTTGATCATTCGTGTTGGGGACATGCGAGCGAGGGCGCCCTATACATAGAGTTTGTATAAAGACTCAGAACCATGAAGTGTTAACATCTCGTTATATAACACCGTTCATGACAGAGACTCACTTCATTAGGATGACTATAGGTAACATGACCTCATCCTGAGTGAGTTGGGAACTCCTGCCATTGAGGGCGGTCCTTTGTTTTGTATGGGTGCGAGTGGCCAGTTCGCTGATTCAAACCTACCATTTTGGGGATTCGTCTGATTTGGAGCTGGGAACTCAGCTACACAAGATGGAATTCACTCCTTCCTCGAGGCAGGGGTAAGTAGATAGATAACTCCCTTAAGTTGATTCCAAGGCTTGAACAATGTAGCGCCACACACCTTCTCTTAGTCGAGAGGTGTTCACACATAGTTGGACTATGTTGTATTGTTCATTATAAGAATTAGTGGTACTTAAGGAGTGAGATGTAACTACTACAGGGGCAAAACAGTATTTGGCCCAACTGTACTTACGAGCATCTGTGAAGGGTCATCGTACTCATGATTGGTTATATCGACAACGAAATATATCTGTGGTAAGAAGAGTTCAACTGTTGGTCTTTAGTGGAATGCCTGATAGTTAATGGATGGTGGATCTTGTGGTTAAAGAGTTTAGTCAGCTATTCACAGACCATTGTAACTCTTGAGCCACAGGTCCATTAGGTCCCTTGGGTAGCTTGGATAAAGTCGAGAATCAGTGTTGGGTTAATTTGAAATGTTCAAAATTGACAAGAGGAAGTTTGATATATATGATATAATTGAGCTGATTAATTATATATGATATATTTGACTAAATGTATGAGATACATTATTTTGGAGGAAATTAGATATAAATATGATTTATATCAAGTAGAGGAGAAAATATTATAGTAGATATGTGATATCAAACTATAGGATAAAAATATAATATGATTATATTTATTATTAACTAATTGGTTAATTATATGATAATTAAGCCAATTTTTCATGTTCGGACGTGCGTTAGTGGAAAAGCGCCGGTTATTGTAACCGATGAATTAAAATGAAAATGGTTTTCATTTTGAATCGTCGGTCCGAAAAAAATCAAGAGAGTGCGCGCTGGTGAAAGCAAAATGATCGCTTAAATATTTCGAGAGCCTATACAATAGTCACTCTTCGCCTAGACGATTGTTCACCTCGCGCCTAAACGATCGCATACTAGTTCCTACACGATCGCATAGCTTCCCTAAATGATCGTAAAGTGTGCTGAGTTTGCTAAATGATCATATACCATTTCCTAAACGATCGTTTAGTTAAACCTACACGATTAAGTAGTTTCTCCTAAATGATAAGCATCGTGCTATACGATAGCGTTTTTTTCCCTCCTACTTGCTTATCGCCTACACGATCCATGCTTCCTCCTTTCTCTACCAAATTCACCAAAGACCACGTTTTGGGTTCTCACTCCGAGAATACATGGGGCTCTTTTCTGTTGGTATCGTCCTTATTGCGTTCGTGAGTTTGCGATCGTTCGTGCTGCTGCAGTCGACGCATCTGTTTGGGCATTGGTTGATTGGGTGGAGGTTTTTGCTGCATTGAATTTCGAAGTTTGAAGAACATCCTCAATTGGTATGGTAACTTTCTCCCTTGTTTATTGTTGTTCAAAGCATGCCTGTAATTGACTGTTCGTTTGCATAACTGTACGTTTGAATGTATATTATTGTATTCGGTCACAGTGAGATTGGAGCGATCCGAACGCGCTCATGGAACTCTTCGATAAGAGATCCTTCACTCTCATCTTTCTTTAACTCTCTCTTCCAAACTTCACAGAGCCCACACACTTCTAGATTCTCATCGTAGAGAATACAATGGAAATTTCTTGGTAGTGTCCTTTTGATCGAGGGATTCTTCTTAAAGAACGGTTCTTCAAAGGTAAGGGTTTCTAAACCCATTTTTTTGTTTTTATTTTCTTTCAAGCATGTTGTATTTTTAATTTTAGATGCATGTACTGTTATTTAAAATTTTATTATGTGAAAAACTGAAATTGGACGATCCACTTCTGCTCAGGACCTTTACAGGTTCTTTCAATTGGTATCAGAGCCAATTTTGATCTCAATTTTCTTTTATGTTTTTCTAGATTATTTTTTATAGTTTTAATGGTGCTTACATTCTGTAAATTCATGTGATGTTTGTGAATAATGTTGTTTTGCAATTATGGATGTTTTTCAGGATTGGGCATTTAGTTTATTGCTTTCTTTTTACAAAATTGTTTTGTAAGGGCCCATGTTTTAGGGCATAAAATTGCTATCGAGTTTGTATTTTTTTCTGTTCTTAAGTCACTCGGGCTATTCCTGGTGACGATATGGAGAAAACGAGTCCAAAATCGGAGGCGTTTCGAAGAAGTTCAAAACTATATAGTGAGCGATTGTACAGTAGCATCGCGACGCTGCACCCTAGAGTCGCAATGTTGCAATGCAGCGGATGAAATTCTTCTCCGTAGCGTCGTGATGCTCGGACAGAGAAGACATACTGTCTAGCTCCGGTTCATGGTCTGTTGGTCCGGTTCAGTTCGTGGGTTCTCCGGTTTAAGTTTTTTGGGTTCTTCTAGATCAATTCATAGCTGGTTCGAGCAATTTTTGGTCTGGTTGAATTAGTTCCAGGCCCGATTCACCTGTTTCGAATCGGATGACTATTAATTTGTAATAGTTAGATTTATTTTGTTTTGTTGGGGTTGATGCCTTAAATCTTGTAGGGTTCTGTAGTTTATAAACAATTGTATGAACAAACATTTTGTGATTTATAATATATGATATTTTATTCACATTGTCTATGAAATATTTGATATTTTGATTGCATTAACCACAAACCAATAAACTAAAATCCTTGGTTTTCATTGTAACTTAAACATGTATGTGGAGACATATAAGTGGATCGTGTTTAAGTGATAACCTAAATGGTCTGTAGTATATGGATAAAGCTGGATATCTTATCCTGGCAACATTACAAGTATGACCCGCTTTGTAGGTGTTACAAATGTTTAAAGTGCTACAAATGAACTGACCCTGATCATTCATGTATTAGATATGTGAGTGGAGATATTCTATACAAAGGAGTTTGTATAAGACCAGACCACGAAATGCTTAGTCTCGTTATATAACGCCGTTCATAATTGAGACTTTCACTTCACTAGGATTACCATAGTGTTGGGATTGATGCCCTAAATCTCATAGGATCCTGTAGTTTGTAAATATGTATATGAATAAACAAATATGATGTAATAATATGCAATATTGTCTTTACTATCGTTTATAAAATATGAGATATTTTAGTTGTATTAACCACAAACCAATAAACTAAGATCTCTGGTTATCATTGTAACTTAAGCATATATATGAAGACATACAAATGGATCATGCCTTAAGTGATAACCTAAATGGTCTGTAGTATATGGATAAAGGAGGGAAACCTTATTCTGGTCACACTATGGATATGACCCACTTTTTAGGTGTTACAAGTTTTGTAAAGTGCTACAGATGGCTTGATCCTGATCATTCATGTGGAGACATGCGAGTGGGGGTATCCTATACAAAGGAGTTTGTATAAGACCAGACCATAAAATATTTATTCTCGTTATATAATGTTGTTCATGACAGAGACTTTCATTTCACTAGGATGACTATGGGTAATATGACCTTAATCCTGAGTGAGTTGGGAACTCCTGCCTATAAGGGTGGTCCTTTGATTTGCATGGGTGCGAGTGGCCAGATCGCCGACTCAAACCTACCACTTTGGGGATTCATCTGATCGGGGAGTTGGGAACTCAGCTACACAAGATGGAATTCATTTCTTCCCCGAAGCAGGGGTAAATAGATAGATTGCTCCTTTAAGGCTTGATTTTGGGGCTTCAACAATGTGGTGCCACACCCTTTCTCATGGCTCGAAAACTATAGGTTATAAATATAATATGATAAATTAGTTATTAGATTTATTTATAATAAAAACAATTATGAGATAATTGTTAGTTGGTTATTTTCTTTTCTCCATTAACCGTGCAAGTGGGAGGTTAATTTCAGTTTTAATAACTGAAGAATAAAATGAAAAGAGTTTTCATTTTTTGAATAATCGCATTATTGCATATCAATCGATCGAGTGAAAAGAGAGACCTATACTATAGCCCTTTCGAGAGAGTAAACGACCAAGCGATTTTTGCTAGACGATTGCTCCTTGTTACTAGACGATCAAGTATCCAATGTTTATACGATAAACTAACACTTTCTCCCACTTACTCGATTGTTTAACTCGATCGTATACATCCTCCTTCCCTCTACCAACTTCACACAGAGTCCACACCTCTTGGATTCTCACTCCGAGAATACCAAGGTAACCAAGTGGTACTGTCGAGGGTTTCCATTCGAGGATTAGACAGTTCGTGATTACACTGGTTGTTCGTTGCGTTCGTGATTGTTTAGACTTTGTTGGGATACCTGACCAGTGTAGATCGAAGGAATACATGAAGAAGAGTTCTTGAAAGGTATGTCACTCGATTCCCTTTGTATTTAAGTTAAGAAAGCATGCTGTAATTTTCTCTATAATGCATAACTGTGGTTGTATATTTGTAAATGTTTTATTCTTTCACAATGGGCTTGGAAAGATCTTGCTTCTGCTTAATGGTTCTCTTGAATAAGAGTTCTCACAATTGGTATTAGAGCCAAGTTGTTCTGATATTCCAAATCCATTGATGTATTGAATTGCATTTACATTCTTGGTGGGTTTTAAAGTATATCTACATTATATTTAAGTATTAGATATTTTTGTGGATGTAAATTAATGGCGTTTCTGGGATGATTGCCTCTGTTTATTGCTTTCTTTTACATTTAAAAGTTAATTGTAAGGTTTTTGGGCATATTAACTTGCTATCAAGTTTGTATTCAAAGAGAGTCTGTAAGAGTCGCCCGTGATGAAACTTCAAGGCTGAAGATGCAGTTTACTTTGAGGAAGAAGAGGACTATAGGTTGGTCAGATCATGTAGCCCAGGCTAAATAATCATTTAGATTTAACCAAACGATCGAGTAAAAAAGTTCTAACTCGATCGTGTAGCATTTACTAAACGATTGTATGGCTGATGCTATGAGATCGTGTAAAGAGTTTACTCGGTCGTGTTGTGTTGGCTACTTAATTGTGTAAACGATGGGGGTAAATGATCGCTGAGTATGGGATACTCATTGTATAGTTGGCACGCACACTATACGAGCGTGTAGGCCAGCATGCTTCATCGCATAATCACTGACTACTCGATCACTCGGTAAGTGTTACTTGACGCTTGCTCCTCGATCGTCTAGACGATCATGCTTCATCACATAGTTTTCGTCTACTCTATCGTTTAGGCAAGTGTTATACTCAGTGCGCTACATGATCGAGTGGCCTTCATGCTTCATCGCATAGTCAAAGGTACTCGATCGTTGCTATATGATCGTGGTTACTTTACCATCTTTACTCAACGATCACAAGGAAGCTACACAATCAGGGAGTGAGGCTTCACCCGAGCGATTCAAGACTCAATTCATCTGTTTGTACCGGTTTACTCGATGGTCTATGTAATAGTTAGTTTAATTTCCGATTTTTGAGGCTAATCATCTCGGTCCATTAATTTTGATGAATGTACATGATATGTATGTTTATATAATATGTCATAAAGTATGCCATATAGTTTTAAATCCCACCATAGGTTATGCATTTATTCATGCATCATCTTTATATTATAAGGGTTATAATATAGTAGCTTGCATGATTAAATTACTTTAAAGCATGCTCATGCATCATATAATATAAGAGTTATATATATGCATGCATTATGCATATTCATGCATCATCTTTATATTATAAGTGTTATAGTATAAGGGTGTATGAAAGCATGTATGCTTAGTTCATTACAATTTATATAAGAGTTATATATAGTAATGAATGGACATTGCATGAAGCATGACACATAGGCTAATTTATAAGATTTACAAATAGCTAGTCTAGCTTAGCAATGTGGATGGTTTTGGTTGTTTCCTTTTATAAGAGTTATAATGGAAATCAGAACTAAAATCAATAAGAAAAACATCCATGCAAACTTAGACTTGAATCATGTTGTAAAAGAGTTTTAAAATTTGATTGAGATAGACATAAGATCACGGTTATAATGAGATTAGAAACCTAAGTTTAATCTTTTAATCAGTTTAATAGGATTAAATTGACTAAAAAAGATTAAATATGTACCAAATCTAACTATAATGGACCTTTTGTCTAAGGCGAGTTTTGTCTAGGTGGGATATTTAAGCTGACGGTAATGGAACACCCCTACCTGGGAACCTACCTGGAAAGGTGAATTAGATAGATTTGTTGCATGCATGCAAATTTGATGATAGTCTGTTAAAGTGTTTAATGAGATTTGATTCGAACTTGTTTAATTATAAGCAAGAGTTGCTTTTGAGCAAATTAAACTCACATTTAGATAAAATCAATAGTCGGATTTTCGAAGTTAATAAACCTCTAGGTAGAACATTCAGTGGGAGGTACTTAGGGTATATGATACTTCACTTAAACCTCTACACGTTTCTCCTTAATGTTCACACCGTGAGATCTATCCTCGGCCTCGAGGCACCCTGGGAGTGTCCTCTTCAATGATGGTGTTTGGGTAGGTCAACACCAAGGTGAATAGAGAGAATGTTCATAGTAAGTGGGAGCGGGATGTGTGACAACATATCCCACGGTCTCTCTTATTAGGTTGGATAACGTTTTCGTGCATCGCCTCGAGGCACCCTGGAAGTGTCCCCCTAAAGGATGGTTGCTGTCTCTTATACACATCTAGATGTGTATAAGAGACAGCCCTTAAAGTGTCCCCCTAAAGGATGTTAGTTTTGCACGACTCTTTATCTCATCTCCTGTATAGGATAAGGATGCTTTAGTCTCTTGTCGTAATCTACTTTTTCCCTATGGTGGGCGCATTAGGGCGAGACTTTAAGGCCTAAAATGAGGGGTTACTTACGCGAAATTGTTAAAGGTTAACATATTCTGAATAAAAAAATGGTGACTATTAAAGTTAGTTACAAGAGTTGTTTCTGTCTAATGGTTGAGTATGTCTCATCCCAGTGAAGGGGCACCTGAACACCCCACCCATGACTTATGTACTACCTCACTGGGGTATCATTGCAAAATAGATGTCATTTCACTTAGGGTACATAAGAACTATTTTGCTAAAACTAAAATTGGTTTTAAAAGTGGTAAGCATAGACTTATTAAGTTTGTTCATGTGTTTCAACAACTTTAAAAATTGCAACCTCCACATTAGTCTTATTAAGTGTCGACAAACTGACTGACAAAAACTATGCTAGTTGGAAAAACACGATTAATACCATTCTAATCATCGATGACCTTAAGTTCGTCCTTACGGAGGAGTATCCTTCTATTCCGACTCAAACTGCCACTCAAAATGTTCAGGAGGCATATGAGAAATGGACACGAGCGAATGAGAAGGCCGGAGCTTACATCTTGGCCAGTCTGAACGATGTCTTGGCCAAGAAGCATGAGTCCATGGTCTCTTCGTGTGAGATCATGGAGTCTCTGCGAGAAATGTTCAGACAACCGTCTGGGCAGCTCAAGCACGAAGCTTTTAAGTGCATCTTCAACTCTAAAATGGAAGAGGGTACATCTGTTTGAGAACACGTTCTGAACATCATGGTTAACTTCAATGTGGCAGAGATGAATGGGGCCCGCATCGATGAGGGCAACTAGGTTAACATAATTCTACAAACGTTGCGAGAAAACTTCATGCATTTTGTCAGCAATGTTGTGCTGAACAAAACTGATTATTCCCTTACAACTCTCCTGAATAAGTTGCAGACATTCCAATCCTTGCTGAAAAGCAAGGAGAAGAAGGTTGGTGAGGCAAATGTGCTTCATCATCTAAGAAGTTCCATTGGGGTTCGACCTCAGAAACTAAGTCTGCACCTTCTACTTCTAACACTACTAAGTGGAAGAAGAAGAAGAGTAGTAAGGGAAAGGGGAAGGCACTGGCTAACCCACAACCTGCCGCACAGCGGGGTAGACGACCAACGTCGGTTGAGGAAGAAAAATATTTACATTACAACCAGGATGAGCACTAGAAGCAGAACTGTCCTCGCTGGTTAAAGGAGAAGAAGAAGGCTAAAGCCAAGGCCAAACAAGGTAAATATGATTTGGAAACTTATTTAGTGAAGAATGATGATTCTGCCTGGATTATAGACTTTGGAGCCATTAATCATATTTTTTCTTCTTTTCAGAGGATTAGATCCTGGCAACAGCTTGAGGCTGGTGAGATGACAATGCGAGTAGGCACAGGCACATCGTCTCAGTTGTGGCAGTGGAAGGCCTCCAATTGACTTTATAGAATAAATTTATCATTTTGAATGATGTCTATATTGTTCTCGAGTTAAAGAGGAACTTAATTTTTGTAAAGTATTTGATTGAATATAAATATACTTTCAATTTTTTGGTGAATAAAGTGTTTATTCTGAAAGATGGTGTTGAGATATGTTCAGCAAAACTGAAAAACAGTTTGTATGTGCTAAGACCGTTGGCAAAAAATTCCCTCCATAACATAGAGATGTTTAAAACTGCCTTAACTCAAAATAAACGACTTAAGATTTCTCCTAAGGAAAATGCCCAACTTTGGCACCTTCGATTAGGGCACATCAATCTCAGTAGGATTGAGAGGTTGGTAAGGAATGGACTTCTAAGCGAGTTAGAGGAAAATTCTTTACCTGTGTGCGAGTCATGCCTTGAAGGCAAGATGACTAAAAGACCTTTTAGTGGAAAAGGTTATTGAGGCAAAGAGTCTCTAGAGTTAGTGCATTTAGACCTTTTTGGTTCGATAAATGTGCGAGTCGGAGGAGGCTACGAGTATGTCATCCCATTTACTGATGATTATTCGAGGTATAGGTATGTTTATTTAATACAACGAAAGTCAGAATCCTTTGAAAAGTTCAATGAGTTCAAAGCTGAAGTTGAAAACGCATTAAATAAACAGATTAAGAAACTTCGATCAAATAGGAGTGGAGAGTTTTTGGATTATGAGTTATAGAACTATATGATAGAATATGGAATCGTTTCCCAACTCTCAGCGCCTGGTACACCTCAACAAAATGGTGTATGGAGAGGAGAAACAGAACCCTATTGAACATGGTTCGATCAATGATGAGTTACACTTCCTTATTGAACTCATTTTTGGGTTTTGTAGTGGAGAATGTGGCTTATATCCTCAACTGTGTTCCTCCTAAGAGTGTTGCCAGAACACCTTTAGAGTTGAAGAACGAGTGTAAAGCTAGTTTGCGTCACTTTCGCATCTGGGGTTGCCTAACACATGTGCTTGAGGCTAATACTAAGAAACTGGAACCATGTTCGAGGCTATGCTTATTTGTAGGCTACCCCAAAGGGACATGAGGGGGTTACTTTTATGATCCTAAGGAAAACAAAGTGTTTGTGTCAACAAACTCTACCTTCCTTGAGGAGGATCATATAAGGGAGCACAGTCCATGTACTAAAATCGTGTTGCGTGAACTTTCCAACGAAACTACTAAAATTTTAATAAAAGTTGTTGAAGGGTTTGCTACATCAACAAGAGTTGTTGATGGGAGTTCATCTAGTCGGTCAAATCTACCTCAAAAGTTGAGGGAATCTCGAGGCAGTGGGTGTTGGGATTGGTGTCCTAATTTTTCTGGAGTATTGTAGTTTGTAATATATACACGTTGTTATGAATAAAATAAGAGTTATTTTATCTGACATTTACTCATATCTAATAAACAAAGCTCCATGGTTATCGTATGTAAACTTAAGCATGTATATGAGATATACAAGTGGATCATGCCTTAAGTGATAACCTAAATAGGTATGTAATATAAGGATTAAAGAGGGATACCTTATCTTCTACGGATATGGCCCGCTTTGTAGATGTTTATAAGTGTTGTGAACTACTACAGATGATATATCCTAGCCATTCATGTGGAGATATGCGAGTAAGAGTGTCCTATACAAAGAGTTTGTATAAGACCGAACCATGAGATGACTAGTCTCTGTATATAACGCCGTTGATACTAGAGACTTACATCTCACCTAAACGACCATAGGTGACATGACCTCAATCCTGAGTGTTTTGGGAACTCCTGCCTTTGAGAGCGGTCCTTTGATTAGTATGCGTGAGAGTGGCCAGATTTCCAACTCAACATGCCTATCTTTTTGAGGACTTGTCTGATTTGGAAGCTGGGAGCTCAATTACACAAGATGGAATTCACTCCTTCCCCGAAGCAGGGGTAAGTAGATAGATTGCTCTCTTAAGGGCTGATTCCAGGTCTTGAACTTAGTGGCCACAACTTCTCTTTGGAAGAAAAGACTCAGTCATAGTAGGACTATGACTTATGTTCATCAGAGGGATCAGTGGTACATAAGGAGTTAAATGTAACCACGGGTGCATAACGGTTATTGGCCCAGCTGTACTTACGAGCGATCTGTGAAGGGTTTTCGCACTGTTGATTGGTTGATATGGACACATAATATATATGTGGTAAAGAGAATTCAGTTGTTGGTCTTTAGTGGAGTGCCTGACAGTTAACAGATGGTGGATCCTGTGACTAAAGAGTTTAGTCAGTTATTCACGTACCGTTAGAGCTTCGAGCTACAAGTCCATAAGGTCCCCTTGGTAGCTCAATGGATTCAAGTTGAGAATCAATTCTTGGTGTTGATTTGAAAATTTCAAATTGACAAGAGGTAATTTGATTATATATGATATGATTAGTGTGATGTATGGGATACATCAAGTGGAGGATTACTGTAAATGAGATTTACCTTAAGTACCATGAAATAGAAAAATAGTTATGGTTTATATGTTTCATTAGATGAAATATGAAAACAAAAGGTTATAAATATAATATGGTAAGTTGGTTATCATTTATATTTATAATAATATTAATTATTGGATAATTATATCTTTTTCTCTAATAACCAATTGAGTGAGAGGTTATTGGTGGTTTCATAGTAATTGTGAGATAAAAGGAAAAATATTTTTCTAAATTTAGTAGATTTTCTGAAGTTGATGATTGAGATTTTCCATTCTTAGAAAGACTCACGGTGGTTGTCAAGTGGATTAGATTCACTAAATGATAGCTGAAGAGAGACTATACGATCGTGGAGTGACACTACACGATAGTTAATTGAGTTGGCCGATAGCTAAACGATCGTAGAGCTTTTGCTAAACGATCGCGGAGCTTCTTCTAAACGATTAGGCATTGTTTATACGAAAGACTTTTCATCTCCCACTTGCTCAATCGTTTACACGATTGTTCCTCCGGTCTCATCCTCTAACCAAGTCCACACAGAGCCCACATTTCTGGATTCTCACACTAAGAATACCAAGGTAGCCATTGTGGTGATATCGTACTCAACTCGACATAGTTCGAGGTATTTGGAGGCCATTCGTTGTGTTCGTGGTCTTGGAGATCATTGTGTTCGTGGTCGCTATGATCGTGCAGTGTAGCAGTCGTAGTGTTCGAGCATTTGAGGTTGCTGTCTTGCTGATTGCACGAGCGTTCATGATCGAGGGTGTTTGAAGATGAGTCTACAAAGGTATGTTAATTTTATCCCTTGATCTTATAGTAAGGGATGCTGTAATTTCGTATGTTGCATGACCAGTTAGTTTCTGTTTTTTTATTGTAATTATTAATGTTCAAATATGAATGAAATTTGGAACGATCATTCCGTTGCTCATGGAGATCCTCATGTCCGATTTCCTTCAATTGATATTAGAGCCAGGTTGTTTTGATATTCCAAATTTTACTTCTATTTTGAACTTCTTTTATAGTCGTGGTGGGTTTTCTACATTTCCTTTAATTGTAAAATGCATTTATGGATGGTGTTGATGAATGTTTACGGGTTTAATTGTCTCTGTATAAAGATTTCTTTAAATTACAAAGTGTTAATTTGTAAGGGTCGTTGTGATTTTTGGCATAATTAACATGCAATCGAGTCTGTAATTTAAAGTGTTTAAGTTTGTCGAGTCGTTTGTGATGAAGTTTCGAAGTATGGAAATACGGTTCTTAGCGAAGAAGAAGACCAAGAGTTGGACGTGTCATATAGCCTCAGGTAAATGATCATTGGGATTTAACTAAACGATCGTATAGATTTTTCTTTGCAATTGTGTAGTATTTACTAAACAATCGTTTAGCATAAACGATAGGGTAAATCGTTTACTCTATCGCATAGCGTTGATTACCCAATCGCGTAGACGCTGGAGGTAGGAGTCACAAGTGTGGCAAACATATAGAGCGAAAATATCATCTCATTTACGAGATTGTGCATCAAGAGGATGCGATAGTCACGAAGATAGCTTCGGAGCATAATGTTGTTGACCCATTTACGAAGGCTCTCACGGCTACAGTTTTTTAGGGTCATCTACAGAGCATGGGTATACAGGATCGTCCACGATTGGACTAGGGCAAGTGGGAGATTTTGTATTGGGCCTTAGTGCCCTAGTTTATTGCTTTCTACTTGTTTTTATCTTATACACCCACTCGTTTTAGGACAAGTGGGAGATTGTTGGGGTTGATGTCCTAAATCTTGTAGGGTCCTGTAGTTTGTAAACACGTATATGAATAAACATATGTGATGTAGTAATATGCGATATTTTCTTCACTATTGTTTATAAAATATGAGATATTTTAGTTTGCATTAACCACAAACCAATAAACTAAGATCCCTGGTTATCGTTGTAACTTAAGCATGTATGTGGAGACATACAAGTTAATCATGCCTTAAGTGATAACCTAAATTTTCGGTAGTATATGGGTAAAGGAGGGAAAACCTTATCCTGGTCACACTACGGATACAACCCACTTTGTAGATGTTAAAGTGTTGTAAAGTGCTACAGATGGTCTGATCCTGATCATTCATGTAGAGACATGTAAGCGGGGGTATCCTATACCAAGGAGTTTGTATAAAATCAGACCACGAAATGTTTAGTCTCGTTATATAATGCCCTTCATGACAGAGACTTTCATTTCACTAGGATGACATAGGTAACATGACTTTAATCTTAAGTGAGTTGGGAACTCCTACCTATAATGGTGGTCTTTTGATTTGCATGAGTACGAGTGGCCAGATCGTCGACTCAAACCTACTACTTTGGGGATTCGTTTGATTGGGGAGCTGGGAACTCAGTTACATAAGATGGAATTCACTCATTCCCCGAAGTAGGGGTAAGTAGATAGGTTGCTCCTTTAAGGGCTGATTCCGGGGCTTGAACAATGTGATGCCACACAATTTATCATGTGTTGAGAAGTGTTCATTCATAATAGGACTATGATGTAATGTTCATTAGAGGAATCAGTGGTACTTAAGAAATTAGATGTAACTACAGGGGAAAAACAGTAAATTGGCCCAGCTGTACTTACGAGTGATCTGTGAAGGGTTATTGTATTGTTGATTGGTTATATCCAATGGACACAGAAATATATCTGTAGTGAGAAGAGTGCAGTTGTCGGTCTTTAGTGGAGTGCCCGATAGCTAACGGATGGTGGATATCGTGATTAAAGATTTTAGTTAGTTATTCACGTATCGTTGGAGCTTTAAGCTACAGGTCTATAAGGTTCTCTTGGTAGCTCAATGGATTCAAGTTGAGAATCAGTTTTTGGGTTAGTTTGAAGTGTTCAAATTAATAAGATGGAATTTGATTATATATGATATAATTAAATTGGTTCAATAATATAATTGATTTGATGTATTAGATACATTAATTGGAGGAATTAACATAAATATGATTTATATTAAATAAAGGAGAAAAGAACTATGGTTTAAATATTACATACGATGTGATATTACAACTATAGGTTATAATATAATATGATAAATTAGTTATTATATTTATTTATTATAAAAACAACTATGAGATAATTGTTAGTTGGTTATTTTATTTTCTCCATTAACGGTGCAAGTGGGAGGTTATTTTCAATCTTAATAACTGATGAATAAAATGAAAAGAGTTTTCATTTTTTGAATAATCACATTATTGCATACCAATCGATCGAGTGAAAAGAGAGAGCTATACGATAGCCCTTTCGAGAGAGTAAACGACCAAGTGAGTTTGCTAGACATTGCTCCTCGTTACTAGACGATCGAGTACCCAGTGTCTATATGATAGACAAACACTTTCTCCAACTTACTCGATCGTATACATCTTCCTTCCCTCTACCAAATTCACATAGAGCCCACACCTCCTAGATTCTCACTCTGAGAATACCAAGGTAACCGGGTGGTAGTGTCGAGGGTTGCCGTTTGAGGATCAGACAGTTCGTGATTACACTGGTTGTTTATTGTGTTTGTGGTCGTTTAGACTCTGCTGGGATGCCTAACTAGTGTAGATCGGGGGAATACGTTAAGAAGAGTTCTTGAAAAGTATGTCACTTGATTCCCTTTGTATTTAAGTTAAGAAAGCATGCTATAATTTTCTCTATAATGCATAACTGTGGTTGTATATTTGTAAATGCTTTACTCTTTCACAATGAGCTTGGAAAGATCTTACTTCCGCTCAATGGTTCTCTTGAATAAGAGTTCTTGCACATAGGTAACATGACCTTAATCCTGAGTGAGTTGTGAATTCCTGCCTATAAGGGCGGTCATTTGATTTGCATGGGTAAGAGTGGCCATATTGCTGACTCAACAAGCCTACCTTTTGGGGATTTGTCTGATTGGGGAGTTGGGAACTCAACTACATAAGATGGAATTCACTCCTTCCCCAAAGTAGGGGTAAGTAGATAAATCGCTCCCTTAAGGGCTGATTCTGGGTCTTGAACAATGTGGTACCACACCCTCTCTTGGCCTGAGAAGGGTTTAGTCATAGTGGAACTATGATCTATTGTTCATTAGAGGGATCAGTGGTACTTAAGGAGTTAGATATAACTACAGGGACAAAAACGGTAATTCGGCCCAATTATAATTATGAGCGATTTGTGCAGGGTCATCATAGTGTTGATTGGTTATATCCAATGGACACAAAAATATATATGTAGTGTGAAAAGTGCAGCTGTTGGTCTTTAGTGGAGTGCCCGACAGTTAACAGATGGTCTTTAGTGGAGTGCCCGGAGTTTCAAACTATAGGTCCATAAGGTTCCCTTGGTAGTTCAATGGATTTAAGTTGAGAATCAGTTTTTGGATTAATTTGAAATGTTCAAATTAATAAGAGAGAATTTGTTTATATATGCTATAATTAAATTAATTAAATTATATATGATATAATTGATATAATGTATTTGATATATTATTGTTTGATTGGAGGAACTAATATTTGAATATGATTCAAATATATTTTCTATGAATAAGATTCATAGTTATTAAATTTAATATAGATATGGTTTATATTAAATACCATAAAATAAAGAAAAAGAACTATGGTTTATACATTGTATATGATGCAATATTAAAACTATAAGTTATAAATATAATATGATAAGTTAGTTATCATATTTATTTATATTCATTAATTATTGGATAATTAAACTCTTTTTCTCAATAACCACCCTTAGTGGATAGTTATACGGTTTTATGGAAAATTGGGATAAATAAAATTCTTTTAATTATTCCAAAGATGATGAACAAAAGACACGATTGGTAATCGAGAGACTATACGATAGCCTTAACATCTAAATGATCGAGTAGCTTGTCTATGTGATAGACTTTCATTTACACGATAGTGTTGTTCGTTTACTCGATCGTCTTCCTCTTCCACACTAAACCTTCCCTCAAACCAAAATAAGCTAGAGCCTACCACTACTAGATTCTCACATCGAGAATACTAAGGTATACAAGTGGTAGTATCCGATTGGTTCAAGGATCGAGTTGTTGCTTTTTTGAGGGAGATCGAGTTGTTCGTTGTGTTCGTGAACGAATTTGAACAAGGGATTCACTTGAAGAAGGGTTCTTCAAAGGTATAATCTCTTATCCTTAGTTTTTATTTTCAAAGCATGTTGTAATTTAAGTTTGTTGCATAATCTATTTCGTATGACTGTAAACATATGTGTTCATTCACAATGGGGCTTGGACGATCCATTTCTGCTCAAAGGTTCTTTGTAATTAGAGTTCCTTCAATTGGTATCAGAGCCAGATTGTGTTCTGATTTCCAAATTCCGTTGCTGTATTGAATTTCATTTACAATTTTGGTGGGTTTTAACTTTCTGTAATGCGTTTAAGTGTTAAGTGTTTGTGGATGTTGTTGATGGATGTTTCGGGATAATTGTCTCTGTTTATGCTTTCATTTACTTTTACAAAAGTTAATTTGTAAGGGCCCCTACATTTTTGGACATAAGAACTTGCAATCAAGTCTGTATTCATTTAAGTTTTTGAGTCGTTCATGAAGAAGCTTCAGATGCAAAGAGTTTCAGTTCACTTCGATAGAGAAGACGAAACAATGGTCGCATCGTGTAGCTCAAGCTAGATGATCGTTTAGATTTGGCTATGCATTCGTGTAGAAATGTTCTACTCGATCGTGTAGCATTTGCTAAATGATTGTATAGCTAAACGATCGCATAGCTCATGCTACACGATCATGTAAAAAGTTTACTCGATCGTGTTGCGTTGGCTACATGGTCGCATAGACGCTCATGGGTAAACGATTGCATAATATTTGATACTCACGCAAGGCATGCGCGCTAAACGATCGTGTAAGCTATCATGCTCATCGCATAGTCAGTAGCTACACGATCACATGGTATACGATACTTGACGCTTTCTACTTGATCGTGTAGACTAACATGCTCATCATATAGTCGTTAGCTACACGATCACATGGCATGCGTTATTCGAAGTGCACTGCATGATCGTGTGTTCTTTCATGTTCATCGCATAGTCCTAAGCCATGCGATCATTACTACATGATTGTTTATACTCAGTGTTCATTACTCGAGGATCAAAGGATTTGCTACACGATCAAGTGACGAGGCTTCATGGCAGGCGGTTCAAGTCCCGGTTCACTTGTTCGAACTGGTTGACTCTAATCTTTTGTAATAGTTTAGCTTTTACTTCTGTTTTTTAGACAAGTTATCCCAATCCATCAAATTTTATTAAATGTGCATGTGATGTATATTTATTTATATGCCATAATGTATGTCATATAGTTTTAAAATCCACCATAGGTTATACATTTAATTCATGCATCATCTTTATATTATAAGTGTTATAATATATTAGTTTACATGATTAAATTACTTAAAGCATGCTTATGTATCATATAATATAAGAGTTATAATATATGCATGCATTAAAGCATATCCATGCATAATTTATATTATATGTATTATAATATAAGGTTGAATGTTAGCATGGAATGTATGCTTAGTTTATTACTTGTTATATAAAAGTTATATAGTAATGAATGAATATTGCATAAGCATGACACTTAGGTTTATTTACAAAAGTTATAAATGCCTGATGTATGTCTAGCTAGCAATGTGAATGATTTTAATTGTTTCATTCTTTATAAGAGTTATAATTAATGAAATTAGAATTAAAATCAACAATAAAGAGTTGCATGCACACCTTAGGCTTTAATCATGTTTTAAAATTTGATTGAGATACACCTAAGATCACGTCTCTAATAAGATTAGAAACCTAAGTTTAATCTTTTAATTCGGTTTAATAGGATTAAATTGACTAATAAAAGATTAAATATGTAACAAATGTATCTATAAGGGACTTTTTGGCTAAGGCTGGTTTTGTCTAGGCTGGGGTATTTAAGTCGATGGAAACGTCACACCCCTACCTAGG
The DNA here is from genome assembly GCF_009727055.1 of Benincasa hispida. Classification (NCBI taxonomy): domain Eukaryota; kingdom Viridiplantae; phylum Streptophyta; class Magnoliopsida; order Cucurbitales; family Cucurbitaceae; genus Benincasa; species Benincasa hispida. The sequence continues at coordinate 3,922,712 of NC_052353.1, forward strand.
AACCTACCTGGAAAGGTGAATTAGATAGCTTTGTTACATGCATGCAAATTTGATGACAGTCTGTTAAAGTGTTTAATAAAACTTGAATCAAATTTGTTTAACCATCAAAAGCAAGTGTTGTTTTTGAGCAAATTAAAGAAACCACTTAGTTAAAATCAGTAGTCGGATTTTCTAAGTTAATGAATCCTTAGGTAGAACATTCAGTGGGAGGTAATTGAGATATATGATACTTCACTTTTCCTCTACACATTTCTCCCTAAAAAGTTCACACTGTGAGATCTATCCTCGGCTTCGAGGCACCCTGGAAATGTCCTCCTACGAATGGCATTTGGGTAGGTCAATACCAAGGTAAATAGAGAGAATGTTCATAGTAAATGGGAGAGGGACGTATGACAACATATCCCTCGGTCTTTCTCATTAGGTTGGATAAAATTTTAATGCATCGCCTCATGGCACCCTGGGATTGTCCCCCTAAAGGATGACTATTTTGCACAACTTTTTATCTGATCTCTAGCAATGGATAGGGGTCTCTTGTCCTAATCGACTTTTCTTTAAGGTTGGCTCATTAGGATGACACTCTAGGGCCTAAAATGAGGGGTTATACTTACACAGAATTGTTAAGGATGTTAAAAAATTATGGACCGAACAATGATGACTGTTAGATTCAATTACAATGAGTTGTTTCTATCTAATGGTTGAGATTGTCTCATTCTAGTGAAGGGCACTTGATCACCCTACAATGATTTTTGTCCTACCTCACTGGAGCATCATTGCAAAATAGATGTCATTAGGGTACAATAGAACTATTTTGCTAAAACTTAATTGGTATTAAAAGTGGTTTAATGCAAGTAGACTTATTAAGTTTGTTCATTTTTTTTCCAGCAATTTATTATGGCTACCGCTACTTTAGCATTACTTGTCGACGATAAACTGACTGGCGAGAATTACGCTAGTTGGAAGAATACGATTAATACGATTTTAATCATCGATGACTTAAGATTCGTCCTTATGAAGGAGCGTCCTCCTATTCCACCTCCTAAAATACAAGCCTTTATGAAGTCTTGGCCAAGAAGCATGATCCCATGCTCACGGCCCGTGAGATCATGGAGTCCCTGAGGGGAATGTTCGGATAATCGTTTGCATAACTCAAGCACAACGCTCTTGAATACATCTTCAATGCTCGTATGCAAGAAGAGACATCTGTTAGAGACCATGTTCTCAATATGATGGTCCACTTCAACATGGAGGAGATGAATGAATTTGTCATCGATGAAGCCAGTCAGGTTATCTTCGTTCTGGAAACTTTACCTGAAATTTTCCTACAGTTCCGTAGCAATGCTATTATGAATAAGATCGACTACAACCTGACCACCTTGCTCAACAAGCTACAGACCTTTCAATCCTTGATGAAAACAAAGAAACAGAAGGGTGAGACAAAGGTTGCTTCATCCCCTAAGAAGTTCTTCAGAGGTTCAACCTCTGGGACGAAGTTTGTGCCTTCTTCTTCCGACATCAAAAAGTGGAAGAAGAAGAAAGGTGGAAAGGGGAAAGCTAATTCACAAGCTGCTGCGCAAAAGGGTAAGAACGCCAAGGTTGCAAAGGGAATCTGTTTTCATTGCAACTAGAAGGGATACTGAAAGAGAAACTGTCCCAATTACTTGGCAAAGAAGAAGAAGGTCAAACAAGGTAAATATAATTTGCTTGTTTTAGTAACCTGTTTAGTGGAGAATGATGATTCGGTCTGGATAATTGATTCGGGCGCCACTAACCATGTATGTTCTTCATTTCAGGGAATTGGTTTCTGGCAGAAATTGGAAGCTGAGGAGATGACGATGCGGGTTGGAACTGGGCACGTCATTTCAACTACAGCAGTGGGAGGACTTCCACTTTGTTTACAGAATTCTTATGTTATATTAGATCATGTATTTTTGGTTCCAAGTTTGGAAAGGAACTTTATTTATGTAAAATGCTTGTTAGAAAAAAAATTATACTATCTCATTTAATGTAAATAAAGTGTTTATTTACAATGGTGTATGTATTTGTTCTGCAAATCTCAAAGATAATCTTTACGTGCTAAGACTGTAGCAACTAAATCCCTACTTAACACTGAAATTTTTAACACTACAATAACTCAAAATAAAAGACTTAGAATTTCTCCTAAAGAAAATGCCCAACTTTGGTACTTGAGATTAGGACACATCAATCTCAATAGGATTGAGAGATTGGTAAAGAATGGACTTCTAAGTGAGTTAGAAGAAAATTCTTTACCTGTGTGTGATTCTTGCATTGAAGGCAAAATGACTAAACAATCTTTTACTGAAAAAGATCATAGGGCTAAAGAACCTTTAGAGCTAGTACATTCAGACCTCTATGGTCCGATGAATGTAAAAGCAAGAGGAGGGTTTGAATATTTCATCATCTTTACTAATGATTATTCAAAGTGTGAGTATGTTTATTTAATGCAACATAAGTTCGAATCCTTTGAAAAGTTCAAAGAGTTTAAGGCTGAAGTTTAAAATGCATTGAATAAAACAATTAAGATATTTCGATCTGATCGAGGTGGAGAGATTTTGGATCTTACATTCCAAAACTATTTGATAAAACATGGAATTGTATCTCAACTCTCAGCACCTGGTACACCTCAACAAAATGGTGTATCGGAAAGGAGAAATCGAACCCTGTTGGATATGGTTCGTTCTATGATGAGTTACGCTTCCTTATCTGATTCGTTTTGGGGGTTTGTAGTACAAACTGCAGAGTATATTTTGAACTGTGTTCCGTCCAAGAGTGTTACAAGGACACCTTTGGAGTTATGGGGTTGCCCAACATATGTGCTTGAGGAAAATCCTAAAAAACTGGAACCTTGTTCAAAATTGTGCCTATTTGTAAGCTATCCCAAAGAAATGAAAGGTGGTTACTTCTTTGACCTTAAAGAAAATAATGTGTTTGTTTCGGCAAATGCTACTTTTCTAGAAGAAGACCATATAAGGGAGCACAAGCCCCGTAGTAAAATAGTATTGAATGAAAATTCCAAATAAACTACTGAAACTTCAACAAGAGTTGTTGAATAACTCAACATCTCAACAAGAGTTGTTGAAGTTGGATAATCTAGTAGGTCAAATCCACCTTAAGTGTTAAGGGAACCTCAGCGTAGTGGAAGGGTTGCGAACCCGCCTGTCGTTATATGGGTTTAATAGAAATTCTAGCTATGGTAGCTGGCAAAGATGTTGAGGATCCATTGTTTTACAAGAAGGCAATGGAAAATGTGTACAAAGATGAGTAGATCAGAGCTATGGATCTCGAAATGGAGTCGACGTACTTCAATTTGGTTTGGATTCTTGTAGATCAATCTGATGGGGTTAAACCTATAGGTTGCAAATGGATCTATAAGAGAAAATGGGGTGTTGATAGGAAGGTGCAAACCTTCAAAGCTATACTAGTGGCAAAGAATTATACCCAAGTTGAGGGAGTCGACTATGAGAAGACTTTCACACCTGTTACCATGCCAAAATCTATCCAGATCCTCCTGTTCATTGCCTCATATTATGACTATAAAATCTGGCAAATGGATGTCAAGATTGCTTTTCTGAATGGTAATCTTGAAGAGACCATTTATATGCAACAACATGAAGGATTCATAACCCAAGATCAAGAGCAAAAGGTTTGTAGGCTTAATCGGTCCATCTCTGGATTGAAGCAAACTTCTCGATCTTGGAATATAAGATTTGATACTGCAATCAAATCTTATGGCTTTGATCAGAATGTTGATGGGTCTTGTGTATACAAGAGGATCATCAACAATTTAATAGCTTTTCTAGTGTTGTATGTAGATGATATCCTACTCATTGGGAATGATGTAGGTCTACTAACTGAAGTTAAGAACTGGCTAGCGTCCTAATTACAAATGAAAGATTTAGGCGAAGCTCAGTTTTTTATGGGAATTCAGATCTTTACAGATCGAAAGAATAAAATGCTAGCTCTGTCTCAAGTATCGTACATTAACAAAATGCTATATTCGATGCAGAACTCCAAGAGAGGTTTACTACCTTTTAGGCATGGAGTTATATTGTCTAAAGAATAGTATCCTAAGACACCTCAAGAGGTTAGGAAATGAGATGGATCCCCTATGCATCAGCTGTTGGCAACCTAATGTATGCGATGTTATGTACTAGACCTGACATCTGCTATGTGGTGGGGATAGTCAGTAGATATTAGACTAATCCAGGATATGATCACTGGACCACCATTAAGAATATTTCTCAAGTATCTATGGAGAATAAGGACTACATGCTCGTGTATGGTTCTAAGGATTTGATCCATATAGGATACATAAACTCTTATTTTCAGACTGATAAGGATTCTAGGAGATCCACATCAAGATCAGTGTTCTCTCTTAACAGAGGCAGTAGTCTGGAGGAGTACCAAGCAAGGGTGTATTGCTGACTTCCTCATGGAGGCAGAGTACGTAGCGGCTTGTGAAGTTGCTAAGGAAGCTATATGGCTTAGGAAATTCCTGACTGATCTAGAAGTGGTTCCAGACATGTCAAAGCCCATCACTCTTTATTGTGATAATAGTGGTACTGTGGCCAATTTTCGAGACTCTAGGAGTCACAAGCACGAAAAACACATAGAGTAGAAGTATCATCTTATCTGAGAGATTGGGCATCAAGGGGACATGATCGTCACGCAGATAACTTCCGAGCACAACGTTGTTGATTCATTTATAAAGGCCCTCACGGCTAAGGTGTTTGAGGGTCACCTGCAAAGTATGGGTCTATGGGACAGGTGATGTTTAGACTAGGGCAAGTGGGAGATTTGCACTGGATATGTTATGCCCTAGTTTATTGTTTATGTACCTTATATATTAGTTTGACTTTTATATTTTCCACCCCACTAGCTTTAGGTCAAGTGGGAGATTGTTGGGGTTAGTGCTTTAAATCTCATAGGGTCTTATAGTTTGTAAATTGTATTGTACAAATATTTTATTTATCTAATAAAATATGTGATGTTTTATTTGACATTTAGTTGCATTAATCCACAAACCAATAAACTAACATCCAAGGTTATCTTGTAGCTTAAACATGTATGTAGAATACGGGTGGATCATGTTTAAATGATAACCTAAATGGTTTATAGAAGATGAATAAGGTTGGATACCTTATCTTGATGACACTATGAGTACGACCCGCTTTGTGTAGATGTTACAATTGTTGTAAAGTGCTACAAATGATCTAATCCTGATTGTTCACGTGGGACATGTGAGCGGGAGTATTCTATACAAAGGATTTTGTATAAGATCGGACCACAAAATATTTAGTCTCATTACATAACGTCGTTCATAATAGAGACTTACATTTCACCAGGATGACCATAGGTAACATGACCTGAATCCTAAGTGAGTTGTGAACTTCTGCCTATGAAGGCGGTCCTTGAAGAAACTCTAATGGGAGAAAACCTTGAGTGGAAGCGGATCAACCAAATTCCATTTTCATTGAATACAAAGTTTACAGTAAATAAGTAAATAAGATATGCATTTAATTCTAAATTACAACATCTTTAGAAAAGGTTTCAAGAAACCTCACATTTGAAGACCTTTTCTTCACGTTTTCCCTCGAAAAAATCATGAACAACTTGAAGACCTTCTTCAAGATTAACCTCGTACAAAACTAGACACTCACAAAAGTTACCTTGGTATTCTCAAGGTGATAATCTAAGAGTGGTGAGCTCTGGCTATTTTGGATTTTGAGGGAACACTTAATGTAAAGGAGGAAGATTGAGAACTCTCTCAAAGACTCAAAACCATAGAACTCTTCTGTTGTTTTCTTTCTTTCTTAATCTTGATTGACCAACCCAGAAGAAAAAGAAATCATTTTTTTTATTGTCCTTGCCAAAAATAACCACCACCCACTTACGTGGGTGGAGAGAAAAGAATGGGAAAGGAGTTGTAACTCCCTTTCTTATTATTAAATAATAATAATAATATAAATATAAATATGATAACTAACTTATCATATTATATACATATTATGTTATATGTTATATCAAATATAATATATAACCTATAGTTTTAATATTGTATCACATACAATATAAACTATAGTTTCTTTTCTCTTTTATATGGCATTAATATAAACATATTTGTATTAAATTTAACAACTATGAATCCAATTCATAGAAACTATATTTAAATCTCATTCAAATATTTATTTCCTCCCATTAAGCTATAATGTATCAAATACATTATGACAATTATATCACATATAATTGAAACAACTTAATTATATTATATATAATTAAATCTCTCTATTAATTTGAACAATTCAAAGTAATCCAAAAATTGATTCTTAACTAAATTCTATTGAACTACCAAGGAGACCTCATGGACCTGTAGCTTAAAGCTCCGATAGCTGCACTCTTTGTACTACAAATATATTTCTGTGTCCATTGGTTATAACCAATCAACAGTACGATGACCCTTCACAAATTGCTCATAAGTACATGAATAATTATCGTTTTGCCCCTATAGTTACATCTAACTCCTTAAGTACCACTAATCCTTTTAATGAACAATAGATCATAGTCCAACTATGACTAAGCCCCTCTCGGGCCAGGAGAGGGTGTGGTGCCACATTGCTCAAGACCTAGAATCAATTCTTAAGAGAGCAATTTAATAACTTACCCTGCCTCAGGGAAGGAGTGAATTCCATCTTGTGTAGCTGTGTTCCTAGTTCTCCAATCAGACGAATTCTCAAAATGGTAGGCTTGTTGAGTCGGCAATCTGGCTACTCTCACCCATATAAATCCAAGGATTGCCCTCATATGCAGGAGTTCACAACTCACTCAGGATTCAGGTCATGTTACTTATGGTCATCCTGGTGAAATGTAAGTCTTTAGGATGACTATCGGTAACATGACCTGAAACTTGAGTGAGTTGTAAACTTCTGCCTATGAGGGCGGTCCTTTGATTTGTATGGGTGAGAGTGACTAGATCGCCAACTTAATAAACCTACCATTTTGGGCATTCGTTTAATTGGGAAGCTGGGAATACAACTACACAAGAAGGAATTCACTCCTTTCTCGAGGTCGGGGTAAGCAGATAAATTGGTCCTTTAAGGGCTGATTCAGGGGCTTGCACAACGTGGCATTACACACTCTCTTGACCCGAGAAAGGTTTAGTTATAGTTGAACTATGATCTATTGTTCATTAGAGGGATTAGTGGTACTTAAGGAGTTAGATGTAACTATAGGGGCAAAACGGTAATTTTGGTCCAACTGTACTATCGAGCAATTTGCGAAGGGTCATTGTACTATTGATTGACTATATCCAATGGACACAAAAATATATCTGTAGTGCGAAGAGTGCAAATGTCGGTCTTTAATGGAGTGCTCGACAGTGAACGGATGGTGAATAATTTAATTAAAGAGTTTAATTAATTATTCATAAACCTTTGGAGCTTCAAGCTATAGGTCCATGAGGTCCCCTCGGTAGCTCAATGGGATTTAATGAGGATCAAGTTTTGGATTAATTTGAATTGTTCAAATTAATTGAGGGAATTAATTATATGTGATATAATTAAGTTTATTTAATTATATATGATATAGTTACTATAACGTATTTGATACTTTATAATATAAAGTATTTATGAGAAGAATTAAATGTTTGAATATGGTTCAAATATTAACATATGAATTAGATTTATATAGTTAAAATTTAATATAAATATGATTTATATTAAATTTCATTAGTGAGAGAAAAGAAACTATAGGTTATATATTGTATAATGATACAATATTAAACTCTATGTTATATGTTTATATGATATAACATATGATTACATGAATATGTAATAAATTGGTTATTATATATTTATAATTTTAATTATGAATTAAAATTATTTATTATTTAATTTCAAATTAATTAAGAGGAGAGAGTTACAACTCCCTCTCCCTTCTTTTTCTCTCCACCGCATACGTGGTTTAGTAGTAGAAGGGTCTTCATCTTCTTCCTGCAAAAACAGAGAAGATAGAGTGAGAAAAACAGAATAATATAATTCAACAGAGATCCTTTTTCCCTCTTAGAAAAAAAATCTTTCTTCTTTTTCCCTCTTCTAAAAATAAATCAGAGCCCACCACTCTTGGGTCCATCATCCAGAGGATACCGAGGTTTCCAAGTGGTAGTGTCATTTGGAATTCCAATGAATTTACTAATGAAGAAAAGTCTTCAAAGGTAGGTTTTCTAAAAACCCTAACTCTTTTCTTTTAATTTAAGCATGCTGTATAATTTTATAAATGCATGATCTCTTCTATCTTCTCTGTAAAATTGTTTTCCAAAAGAATTGGAATTTGGGACGATCCCGCTTCTGTTCAAGGTCCCCTCAAAAGCTCTTACAAACCAAATATTTAAAACTAAAGCAGTAAAAACTATAGACCAATTCCAAAATTATCTACAATTACAAACCACATTCATCCATTTATCATTATGAACAAAACAGAATGATACCCACTATAAATTTGAAAAAAATATTTTTGGAAAAAAATAAATTGGGCCAAGAAACGCCGCTTTGATACCAATTGAAGGAATGATGAAGTTCCGCAGTGGAAGCGGGATCGTCCTAATTTTATTTTTTACAGAAAACAATACAACATGCTAATCAGTAGGAAGAAAGGAAGGAAGAACAACTTACCCTCGAAGACAAAATTCTTCACGTATTCTACTAAAGATCGACAATTGCACTCTTCATACTACTGATATATTTCTGTATCCATTGGATATAACTAGTCAACAGTATGATGAACCTTCACAAATTGCTCGTAAGTACAGCTGGGCAAAAATTACCATTTTACCCCTATAGTTACATCTAACTTTTTAAGTACCACTGATACCTCTAATGAACAATAAATCATAGTCCACTATGATAAAATCCCTCTCGGGCTAAGAGAGGGTATGACCACATTGTTCAAGCCCTGGAATCAGCCCTTAAAGGAGCAATTTATCTATTTACCCTGACATTAGAGAAGGAGTGAATTCTGTCTTGTGTAACTATGTTCCCAACTCCCCAATCAGACGAATCCCCAAAATGGTAGGCATATTGAATTGGCGATCTTGACCACTCTCACCCATACAAATCAAATGTTCGCATTTATAAGCAGAAGTTTACAACTCACTCAGGATTCAGATCATGTCATATGGTCATCTAGGTGAAATGTAAGTCTCTATTATTAATGGTGTTATATAATGAGACTAATCATTTCGTGGACCAGTCTTATACAAACTCTTTATATAGAATACCCCGCTCACATATCTCCACATGAATGATCAGGATCATATCATTTGTAGCACTTTACAACACTTGTAATATCTACAAAGCAGACTGTATCCGTAGTGTCAACCAAGATAAGGTACCCAACCTTATCTATCTACTACAAACTGTTTAGGTTATCATTTAAACATGATCCACCTATATGTCTCTACATACATGTTTAAATTACATAAAATAACCTAGGATCTTAGCTTATTGGATTGAGTGCATGCTCATAAAATAAAAATTATTGTATTAATAACAATTTATTTATACAAAGTTTATAAACCATAAGAATACAAGAGAGATTGAGGATACCAATCTAGAGTAGACCACTTGGAATGAACTCTGCTGAAATTTACGGTGCAACATCTACCTAGTTGCCTCACTCAGAAGGTTTTCAGCCATCAACATAAATTCTACCACACACTTTGCATAACTGCCAAGTCAATGCTCATGTGCAAACTTGTGGAACCGATAATAAAATTTTAAAGTGAATCTAACATGGAATATATAGACGTTAAGCCGAATGTCATATTTGTTGGGGTTGATGCCCTAAATCTGATGGGTCCTATAGTTTATAATTATAATGTACAAATAATTTATTTATCTAATAAAATAAGAGGTATTTTATTTGACATTTAGTAGCATTAACCCACAAAACCAATAAACTAAGATCTAAGGTTATCTTCTGTAACTTAAACATATATGTGAAGATATATAGATGAATTATGTTAACGAGATAACCTAAATGGTCTATAGTAGATGGATAAGGCTGGGTGATAACTGGCAGAAATGCACGTTATTATAGGCCTTTTATTTAGAATTATGAGGGCTAACAAGTAGAATATGTGGTGATTATACTAAAAATTCATGAGAAAAGTGGGCTTGCGTCGATCAGCAATGAAAATCTCGACTAACCCAATATTATGCGTTATTTTGCATCCAAATATCTATTTTTATAGCTATCCCAGGAATCGATTGCATGCGGTGAATCCCACCATCGCAAAGGTGATCGCATACGTTTATCGCATGGATATTGCGGCCATTAACCGCATGCGTCCATTGCATAGAGGTTACGGCTACAGAGTAATAAACATAATAGAGGGATGAACATAAGGGTGGTGGAATGTGATGGTACTTTGGAAACTAAGCATGAGCGCATATCTTGGGAGGATCAAAAGATGATGTTGACATTACACCTACCACGCCGTTAGTAGTAGAGATTCAGAGCAGGTCCATCACGCCGTTAGTAACAGAATTTTAGAGTAGGACCATTAATGTTGTTGACGATTGAGCTCTATAAATAGAAGCCTTACAGCCCAACTTCAATTCATCCGAGCTTCTACCGTAGGGCAGATCCTTGTGATCACAGACGAAAGTGTGAGAAGACATTCTCTGAGAGTTCTTCATTCCTCGAACCATTCTGAGTGATGACCGGAGCTTCTGGAGATAGATCTCGAGAGAGAACTACTCCACCGCCTATCCATGGCACCACCGGTAGCCTTGACACACATCTGATGGAAGCAAGACATTACCTACATTTAGCCCTTCATCTCTCTTCTATCTTTGTGTTGTATTACGTTTTGGCTTAAGACATTAATACATTCTGTGATCAATGCATTTCTCTATTTCCTTCGATTCCATCTTCATTTACCTCTTCTTTATCATCCTTTACTTTTATTGCAGTGATTAAGTAAGATTGCTAAAGTATCACATACTTAATCATGCGGCATAGACATATGAAACATGTAGCAAACCACCGAGAGGTGTGCGTTGCATGAGTATTGTGAGAAAATCCTCTTTACTTAGTGTGAGGCTATAGCAACGTTTGTCTATGAACGATCGCAATGCTTGTCTATAAGCTGATTAGCGGCGAATAACTACCTGAGAAGGTGAGTAGTGGAATTCACTAAGCAAAGTAAGTAATGTTCCTAGAGATAGGAATAATCTTATGTCAACCATATTTTATGTGATTACCTTGTCTTATGAATGCATCATTCATCATTTGGACATACTTGAGAGAGTAGTCTAAAGACCAAATCTAGGCTTAAGAGAGTTAGATTGGATCGCATAAGAAAGAATAGAAACTTAGACATAAGTTCTATTTGCTATTACACATCCCATGCACCCTATAGATAGGATATAATAGTATACGGTCACATCGCATGCATCCAGAAGTAGGATACGGTGGTATGCGGTTACTTTGTTTGTGTGTTAGATCGCATGAGTAAGAATAAAGACTTAGACATAAGTCCTATCGACACTATCGCATATGTATCGCATGCGTCTTAAACAATTGTGTACAGCATGATCACATAACTTGTGCTGGCTGGGGTTACCCTTGCGATCAAGCTTAATGTTGTGGTTGAGTTATCCTCTCCACCATTTTATCTATTGCTCCATACATCTTATTACGTGTTAACAGTCGCTGTGTCCCTATCAACTCTCATAGTCATACTTCCATTGCTTAATCTGTTTAGTTAGGAGTAGGAGTAGCGCATAACCCTTAAACTTTATTATTCTTTTATTCTTCGCCACAAACACATTACTTCATAACATTTAGCTACAAGTCCTTGAGTTCGACCTCGGATCACCCCGAGAAACTTGCAATCTCGTTATACTTGGCGAGAGAGCAAGAAAAGTTGTGGCAGGAACGCATGTCATCACATAGATTCTTGCATATCCCTTAGTCCAACGCATGACCAGCGACGCATGGAGAGCGAACGATGAACGCATATTTATTTACTCCATTTTTCACGATCAAGTTTTTGGCGCCGTTGCCGGGAACTTGGTAGCTAATAGTTTGTTGAATTTTGTGTTTTTGCAGGCACCCTTTTTACCTTGGGAGTATTGTAGCTTGTGCGACCAAGTTGTAAATAATATTTGAAGTGTAGGCGATCTGCCGAAAGCCAGTATTGACCCCAAGATAGAAAGGCTATCAGTCGCATGAGCTGAAAGTAGTTATAAGTGTGTAACGACCGACATGCGCCCAATAATTGCTGGAAGTTTCAATCGTCAGGGCGAGCCTCTTGACCTAAGTAGTTAAGATCAATATCCTGCATGGAAGACTCCTTGCGGTGGCTTCACTCCAATTTCTCCAGGGACGTCTTCTACTCTATCTTTACCCTGCTTTCCTAGTTTAGTTTATTTATTTAATTATTGTTGTTTTGGATATGCGGCTGCTTTCTTGGATGTGGTGTGCGTTTACCCCTTGTAGGTGTGACAATAATTCTCCTCAGTGTGAAGTTACAACGGAAGAATCCTCTCCATCATCCAACGCATGGCTTTGACCGCATGAATTCTAAAGCATGGTCGCAAGTGGTATTCTACTCGAAGGTTATTTTCTTGTTATCTTGTACGCATTATCCTTTTGAAATTCTCTTTTGACCGCTTGCCTACCTTTACGTTGATAATTTAGCATCCATAATGGTACTTATAATTCACTACATCGCAAGGCTTACCTCACTTCATAGCCCTTAAACTTCATTATTCTTTTATTCTTCACCGCTCCATAACATTTAGCTGCAAGTCTCTGAGTTTGACCTCGGATTACTCCGAGAAACTTGCGATCTCGTTATACTTGGCGAGAGAGCAAGAAAACTTGTGGTAGGGACGCATGGTCATCATATAGATTCTTAGACGCATATTGCATATCCCTTAGTCCAATGCATGACCAGCGATGCATGAAGAACGAATGATGAACGCATATTTATTTACTCCATTTTTCACACATCACTAGGTACCTTATCCTGGTGACACTACAAACATGGTCCACTTTGTAGATGTTATAATTGTTGTAAAGTGCTACAAATAATTTAATCTTGATTATTCACGTGGAGACATGTGAGCGGGGATGTTCTATACAAAACGTTTGTATAAAACGGGCCATGAAATGAATTGTCTCACTGTATAACATCGTTGATAGAAGAGACTTACATTTCACCAAGATGACCATAGCTGACTTGACCTGAATCTTGAGTGAGTTATGAACTTTTGCCTATGAAGACGATTCTTTGATTTTCATAGTTAAGAGTGGACTTTATCGTTGACTCAATATGCCTTCCATTTTGGAAATATGTCTAATTTAGGAGTTGAGAACGTAGCTTTATAAGAAGGAATCTACTCATTTTCTATAGTTAGAGTAAGTAGAGTAATTGCTCCTTTAAGGGTTGATTCGGGGGCTTGAACAATGTGGCACTACACCCTCTCCTGACCCAAGAGGGGTTTGGTCATAGTTAGACTGTAACTTACCATTACATCTAACTTCTTAAGTACCACTGATCCCTCTAAAATTATTCATTAGATGGATTAGTGGTACTTAAGGAGTTAGATGTAACGATAAGGGTAAAATGGTAATTTTAGTCCACTTGTCCTTACGAGCAATTTTAGAAGGGTTAACTCACTGTTGATTGGTTATATCCAATGAACACAAAAATATATCTGTAGTGCGAAGAGTGCAGTTGTCGGTCTTTAATTGAGTGATCTTACTTAATGGAAGTTGGGTAAATTAATTAAAGAGTTTAATTAATTAACCAAGTATCATTCGAGCTTCAATCTATAGGTCCATAAGGTACTCTCAATAGCTCAACTCGGATTAATGAGAATTGAAATAATTTTGGATTTATTTGAATTGTTCAAATTAATTTTGTTATTATATGTGACATAATTAATATCATGTATTTGATACATTATAACATAAAGTTTTATTTGAGAGAAAATAAATATTTGAATATGATTCAAATATTAATTATATGAATTTGATTCATATAAAAACTATATGTTAAATTTAATATGAATTTTATTTATATTAAATACTATAGATTAAATGAGAGAATATTAAATTATAGGTTATATTATATGTGATATAATATAAACTATAGGATATGTGTTATATTAGATATAACATATAGTTCAATATATGGTATATGTATATAATAAGGTAGTTAATACACACACACATGTTGATATATTAAATTAGTTTAAAAATTGGGAAATTATTTCAAATGATAAAACTGTTGAAAATATTTACAAGATATAGCAAAATTTTAGAACTATTAATGATAGACACTGATAGACTTTTATCAATGTTTATCAATATCTCTGATAGACACTGATAGAAGTCTTTCAGTGTTTATCAGCGTCTATCATTGATAGTTTTAAAATTTTTGCTATATTTTGTAAATATTTTGATTCATTTTTCTATATTTAAAAACAACCCTTAAAAAATTAAAAATTTGTTTTTTATTTTTAAATAATTTTTTGAAAATGAGGGAGTTAATTCCTTCCCCTTAATTCTCTCAAGCGTGTGAGTGGGTAGAGGAAGTTAGGGGATTGTGATTCTCTTCTTCCTTGAAGTCGTATGCAGAACAAAAGGGGGTCTCTAATTGAATCATTATGCGAAAAACAAATTCTCTCAGAAAAATCTTGTATTCCCTCTCTGCCAAAATTATACGAGAAGCCCACAAAACTCCTTCCTCATTTTCACCCTATAGAGTAGTGTTTTATTAGGATTGTTGTAATTTTTGGCCTACTCGAGATCCTGGGAGATCGTTGAGTTTGAGACCAAGAGAGGATTATGAAGAAACTTACCTTCAAGGGCATGTAATTCCAAACCCTAAATTCCTCTGATTTGTTCTTGTTAGCATGCTGTTTGAATGCATATTTCTTGTTTTTCGTTTTCTGAATTTTAAGTTTCTGTAATATAAAATAATTGGGATCCAATCTGCTTCCGCTGTGGATATTCGCACATCCTTCAGTAACAAGATTTCTGATAAACCAAGTAACTTAGAAACAAACAATAAGAACGGATCCCATTTACTCCCTAATTTTTTAAACTTACAACTAATATATATCAACTGTTGAATGAAATCCCCTCAATACAACATCAACTACTCATCTCGAATTTTCATTTACTCCCTAATTTTTTAAACTTACAACTAATCAGCCTTGCCTAGCCGACTACTATAACACACCCAACAATAATATATATCAAGTTCAAAGACAGTGGGTAAGAGTTTAGGCTTAAATCAACTCCAAACCTTTACTGCACACACTTTTCTATTTCAAAAAGGCTGATCCGAAATTGAAACAAAAATCACAATATATGATTCATTAGAACAATCATCTCAAAAAGACTTTCAAAGAAAGAAAATATTCTATGCAAGAATAAGAAAGCAAATCAAGAAATTCACGCTAACACTCTAACAGATAAGGAAAAGATCTCAAGACTAAATCCGCACAAGACAACAAACATTTTGCTTGTAACAAAATTAGCCAATCATACTGCATTAACAACTAACATCACAATCCCTATCATGATAAAACAAACATACTATGATGAAAAATTCTCTCTTTCTTTAGAGGAAGTCACCGTCTACTCTGATGAAAAAGACAATGTCAGTATCCAACCCAGAGCTTTTTGATGAACTTGCTTTATTTTTCATGTGCTCAGACTTGCACTTGCCATAAGTTGAAGTTGATCATTCCATAGAATTTCTCCACATCAAAGTTTACTAAACTTATAAAGCTTGATACACTTACTTAAAATAATCAAATAGTAAACAATCCATACTATTCACAATATAGTAATGCATTTCAAGAACTATTTAATGATGTAAAGTTTAGATAATGTTGCAACCATAGAACATGTTCAGAAATTCAAGAAATTGCGGACCTAAAGTTCTAATACTACTTGTTGGGAAAAACTTCAAACTATTACCACATGAATAAGTAAAAAAATAATTTAGAAATTAAAAGAAAATAATAAAACTAGGAAACACAAGAATTTACACGGAAAAAAATATGTCAAACATCTAGATCAATTTTGTGAAGGTTGTCCATATGGAAAGCAATCAACGAAGAGTTTTTCACAAGATTCTTCTTCAAGAGCAAGGAGTGATAGGAATCAACGAAGAGTTTTTCACAAGATTCTTCTTCAAGAGCAATCAACGAAGAGTTTTTCACAAGATTCTTCTTCAAGAACTATCAAGAGATCTTCTCTACTATTCTCAACCTTGAATTTGAGTGGCTGAACTCAAATTTGAGTGAATTTGTGTAGTTAGAAATGTAGGTTTTGTGAGGAAGAAGATGAAAACTTTAGAAAACCATTTTCTTCAGCTTCAGAACCTACTTATTCTTCACCATTCAAGAGTTTTTAATCGCCATAAGCATGCAAGCACTTATGGGCATCTGAATGCTAGCTTCAATTGTTGATTTAAGTGAGATCTATGTGAGCATATGGGAGGAACACCTCCTCCTTCTCAAGAAGTGGGAAATTCCCATTTTCATACCAATTTTCAATTTTTAAATTAATTCTAAAATTAATTAATACTTAATTTAATTAATTCACAATTAATTAAATCCAAATTTCAAAATCCAATTCCTTAAATTGAACTGAAATTGGAAATTAATTTGATTTTAATTATTTAAACATATTTAATTAATTAAATTATAATTTAATATCAAATATTAAATTAATTACACATATAATTTTAAACATGAATCCTATTCATGTAATTGATATTTAAGTCAATATTTAAATGTTATAAGCTCTCCAATTTTATTTAATTTCAACAAATTAAACCTTACTTAATTATATCAAATATAATTATACAAACCCTAATTTGAATTTGAACTTATTCAAATTCAAACCCTAATTTCAATTTAAACATTTTTAAATTGAAATTCAATTTGAACAATTCAAACTGATATTATTCTAAATTCACTCAATTTATTAATTCAAGGTATTCATGTTTTACGAGATAGTAGAGAGACCTTATGGACCAAAATATCATGAGCTCCAACGATTAAGATTAATTGGTTAAACTCTTTAGACCAAATTAATCAGTATTTATTAACTATCAAGTCACACCACTATAGCTCGATAGTTGCACTCTCCTCACTGTAAATATATTTGTGTTCACATGATTTAACCATAACCAGTAAGTTGACCCTTCACAGGTTGTTCGTAATAACGGCTGGGTCAATATGCTGTTTTACCCCCAATATTATGTCTTGTTTCTTAAGTTCTTACTATTTCTTTAATGAACAATTGGTTTTTGATCCAATCACTAAACCGGATCCCTCTCAGGCTAATGAGAGGATAGGGCCCCTTGTTCAAGACCTGGATTCAATACTTAAGAGAATAACCTTTCTCCTATCCCTAAATCGGGTAGGCATGAATTCCATCTTGCACTCTATGTCTCCAGCTATCTGCCCGATCTTACCCTTGAAATGGGAGGCTTATTGAGCCAGCGCTATTAGCCAACCCTCACCTATGCAAATTTAGGGATAATCCCGAATAAATAGGAGTTCATAGTTAGCTCAGGATTAAGATCGCGTTACCTAGGTCATCTAAGTGAAATAGTCAGTCTTAAATAGTAAACAACGTTATAAGGTAAGAATGACTTATTTCTTGGTCCGATCTTATGCAAACTCATTGCATAGGACGCCCCCACTCCTCATGTCAATACATGAACGAATCAGGAGCACTTTGTTTGTAGCACCTTTACAACAACTTGTAACAACTACAGAGTAGGTCGCTTCCAATAGTGTTACCAGAATAAGGCACCTAACCTTATTTGTATACTATAAACCATTTTGGTTATTTACTCGAACTTGATCCATCTTTATGTCTCTACATAAAGTTCAAGTATTCATATAATAGCCATGGATCTTAGTTTATTGGATTTAGACTTTACGAATGCAATTTAAAGATTCAATAACAACTTTAAGAAATGTTTAAATAACATCTTTATTGATAATAGAATGTGTTTAACTTTACAAACTTCGAGTTTTAGAACACACAACCCAACAAGGATACCACTAGAGTTAGTACACATTAATCTTTGTAGACTAATCAGACCAAGTTCTTTGGTAAGAATAATTATTTCTTATTATTTATTGATGATTTCAATCGAAAAACTTGGGTTTATTTTGTCAAGAAGAAATCAGAGGTATTTGGCATGTTCAAGAGATTTAAAGCTCTTGTTGAAAAGGAAAGCAGTTATTACATAAAAGCTTTGAGATTAAATAGTGGAAGAGAATTCACTTCAAATGAATTCAAAGATTTTTACACAAAAAATGGAATTCATTGGCCAATGACAGTTCTATGGACTCTTAAACAAAATGGTGTTGTTGAGAGAAAGAATAGAACAATACTTAATATGGCTCGAAGCATGTTGATGAGAAAGAAGATGCCAAAAGAATTTTGGACACAAGCTGTTGAATGTGCCATATACTTGTCCAATTGTTCCCCTACTAGAAGTTTGTGGAACAAAATGCTCCATTGGCCAATGACAGTTCTATGGACTCTTAAATAAAATGGTGCTGTTGAGAGGAAGAATAGAACAATACTTAATATGGCTCGAAGCATGTTGAAGAGAAAGAAGATGCCAAAAGAATTTTGGACACAAGCTGTTGAATGTGCCATATACTTGTCCAATAGTTCCCCTACTAGAAGTTTGTGGAACAAAACGCCTCAACAAGCATGGACAGGAAGAATACCATCCATTGCTTATTTGAGAGTATTTGGAAGTATCACTTTGCGCATATACTTGATCAAAAGTATAGGAAGCTCGATGATAAAAATAAGAAACATATTTTTGTTGGCAATTATGCAAATTCAAAAGGCTACAAGCTGTATAGTCCTATTACAGAGAAGACGATGGTGAGCAGAGATGTTGTGTTTGTTGAAGAAGCAACATGAAATTGGAATGATGAACCAAAAGACTACAAGTTCTTACTTTTTCGTAATTACGATGATGGGTCTAATTGTAGGATCGGTATGACAATCCTAGAGGGTGGTGAATAGGGTTTAATAAAACTAATTAAAACTTTTTATCTAGTGGGCCCAATTAAGCAAATCAATATACTTTCGGCTATCAAATAATTTAAACAATAATTTCATGTAAAATAATATAATCCAAAGAAACTAAGAAATTAAAATTAACTTTAAGTACCATATTTAATTTTAATAATAATATTGGTAAAATAAATATGAAAAGATAATTCAATCAACCTAAATAGACAAATGTGAGCAATTAATTTCAAGGATAAATTATAACAATTAATTTCATGCAAATAAAAAATAATAATAAATTAATTACTAAATTAAATAGAAGAGGGATAGAGAAATTGACATCGTGATTTTATAGTGGTCTGGCATAACCGACCTACATCCACTTCCTAAGCTCCTCTTAGGTATGTCATTACGATTTGGACTCTTTCCACGACTTAGAATTGAACCGCTACAATATTCTATTTCCAGGAGCAAGAACAAACTTGATCCTTTTCAAGAATCAAACCGTTACAACGACTCTTTTTTTTTAATCAAGAGCAACTCTTGCAATAGTTTAGAAAAATAAATAGCACACTTGACAAACTCTTTAAAAGAGTAGATTTACAAATTTAGCACTCAGTGAATCAATCCTCACAACATAAAATGTCTTTCTTAAGAAGAAGATGAAAAGAAGAAAATTGAAGCTTGGAGAGAGAGTAACAATGGTGGCTTAATGAGTTATAGAGGATTGAAAATAATAAAAATTGATTGTTGGGATTTAGAGAAGAAGATGAATTTAAATAGAGGAAAAATGGTTGAAAGCTACATTTAATTTAGACAATTAGATCTTGGAAAAGAAAAATCAATAGTGAAGATTTTAAATTAAACTAGTTGTTAGACACAAATATATATATATATATATATTTTAAAAATCACTTCTTTCAAAATCAAACAAATAACAAATGCCTATCATGTGTCCAAAACTAGTTGTTAGACACAAATATAAAATAATATTAAATTCAGTTTCTTTTTAAATTCATTTTCTTTTTAAAATCAATCAAAAATCAAAAGCCGACTATATATCACTCCTCCATTGGTCCAAGTGGCACATTCCAATCAGTCCACTTTGATGAGAAAAATCCTGCCATGTTACCAGCTCAGGATTTTTCTATTAAACATGTTTAGGTCATATTTTCTTCGTTTAAACTCTAGACCTTACTAGATCCTTAGGTTTCGAGCATCTTTTCTATTTGGGCCATTTAAACACTTTTACCCTAATATTTCTTTTTATATTTATTTTAGAATAACAAAATATGGGGTATGAATATTTGAACCTCCAACCCTAATTAATGAAGTACATGCAAATTACAGCTAGGCTATGCTCATGTTAAAAGTCTATAATTAAAATGTATTTGTGATGACATGAGACAAATAATTTGTAATTATAATGTATTCTCCCTTCCTCTCTCTCATTTTTTCTCCCACTCGTTTGTGCTGCCTAACACCTCTTCTGCCAAGTTCAATAGTGTCCCACTTCACCCTAACGTCCCGATCCTGTAAACTTTTAAATCTAAGGAGAGTATCAAGAATGAGGAAATTGAAAGAGAAGGGAAAGGTGCATCAACGTGTAGTGTTGAAGTATTGATATAATTAACTTTACTGTAAGCTATTAAATTCAACGGTGATTTAATATGTGATGAAAAAAGGCGTCAATAGGATAGGAGAAAAATGTTAGCAACAAATACGCACAGGATAACATATACAAGCTACGTGCAACTCAATTTTTCTTTAAGAATGGTCTCGAGAAAAAGACTACTCTTTGGGGAGTAAAAAAAACAAAAAGAAAGACATAAGTTTTTACACTGAATTGAAAGTTATTTTGAAGTAGTACAACATTAATTTACAGGTAAAATATAACTTTCAAAATTAAGTCTAGCTATGGTAAAATGTAAAAATAATGAAGAGCAAAGAAGGGTCCAAATATTCGGACACCGGCCTCTAAAGTTTGGTAAAGATTAGGGTGGTTTCAATATTAATTATTGATGTGGATAAATCAATCTCCACGTACTTAAGATAAATAATAATAATAATAATTAACTTTGCAGCCTATAGCTTTCAATATTTGATGTGAAGTTTCCCCAATAATCTCTCCATTTGTGGGGCTCCCTTGCCTTGGCGGCGGATGTCACTCCTAAGCTTACCATTTCGCTTACCAATTATTTTCTCAATTTAATTTTTAAAAATTCTAATCCGCCTTTAAAATATCCCTCTCGATGAAAATATTAGATCTTAATTTTATGAAAATATCGATAATATGTCGATTTCGATGATACTTTTGTAAAAATTATAAAAAAAATTAAATTAGTAGATAAATATTTTATGATTTTAAATAAGTTAACATGTCTATTATTTATATTATATTTACGTTAGTGATATCTTTTTTTTTTTTTTTTTAAATGTTTCATGGATTTTTCTAGATATAGTAGAAATATCTATTTTCTCCTCATGTCGATGTCGAATCCATAAAAATGTAAAAATATTTGTGAAAATATTGACATGTCGATGGAAATTTAATACTATGGTTCTAAGAGTGTAAAGCGAGCATAGCTCAACTGTCATATAGATGTGTTAACAATTAAAAAGCATGTAGTTCAGATCCTTTTACTTTTATTGTAAAAGAATAACAAGTTTTAAGGAGGTGTTATTTTTTTTAATCTCCATATATGAAAGGATAGATATGATTGATCCATAAATTTTAAAATGTCACTTTTTTGTCTCTGGATTATTAAAAAAATATACATTTGGTTTCTAAATTTTTAAGATAGAAATTGTGTCAAGCGAACTCAAATTTAGTGCTTTTTTTTTTTTTAAAAAAATGTCTCAAATAAGTTTCTTTTTTATTCATGTAATTTCATTAATTTGTGCTAACCAAATTACCCTTATCATAATTAGTATTTTTGTAAAGTTAAACTTGGAGGTTTCTAACTTTTGTTTTTACAGTACTGGATATTTTTCAGATATATTTTTGGTGGGAAATTTTAATATTGAATGATTTTTTCCGTAACCATTTTAAAAGAAATTTGTATGCAATTAAAGTTGCCAATTCATTCATTAATTTTTCATTACATAATAAAGTTGTCGGATTTTTTCTTTTTTCTTTTTTTTTTTAATTTTATATTTTAAATATTAAAGATGACAACATTGGGAAGTTAGTATAGCAATTCTCTTATATAAAAAATTATATATAATCCTGTATCACTGTTTGACCCACTGATATACCATATCTCATTTTCACTTTTTTCAACATGTGCACAGTAACTCTTATCTAATAACCCTCTCAGTTTCTCTGCCCCCGACTTCCTATGTCTCCTCCCTTCTCATATCCGATCGTCACTCTCTCTTCTCTTCCTATGGTCCACTCATGTTTTTATTTCTTTATTCTTTTCTTGAGTTTATTTCATTATATTCAAGTATAATTTTTTCCACTATATCTATTTTATTAAGACTAATTTTTTCCACTATATCTATTTTATTAAGACACTGTGGTATTTCAATCTAGTTCCATGCACCCATTTTTTACCTTCAATTTACATACACCGTTTTTTTCTCTAGTGTCCTGTGATAGAGTATATTAATAATTTATTATCTATAAATTATGTCATTCAAGTTTTCATTTTTATTTGTTTAGTATATCAATTATTTATCTGTATAATATCCATTAAAAAAATCACAATATTTTGGATTAAATCTTTGTACACAATTTCTCAAAAAATAAAAAAAAAAAATTGCTTCATATACAACATCAATATTCAAAATCTACCATTGAAAAGCCCATTATAAAACATCAATAGAAAACTCATCCGTGAATATATATAAGAAAAACTTCAATGAAATCCCTAAAATCAAACAGAAGCAAAACATTTTTTTAAAATGCTTCACTAAAATATTTAATTGACCATTCATAACCTTTTAGTTCTCGATAGTTTTTAAAAATTTAATTTATGAATACTACTTTCACTCGTTTATATTTTTTATTTGTCTTACTTTTGAAGATTCTTTTCAAAATGCAAGTCATGATTGAAAATTATATATATGTTAGTATTAAAAAGTGGAAAAGGGTTTTAGAAAAAAAGTTGGTACGTCCATCCCTAGCTTAGAATTAAATTTTGTATTTTTAAATGTTAGTATTTCGTTGACTATTTACGATTAATCTTAAATTTTGACCGAGTTTTTTTTAAACAACAATAATAAAGAATTATTTAAAAGACAATAATTGAATACAAAAAACTGAATTGATACAACAATTGAATTATAAATTTTTTTAAAAAATGGTGTTCATACAAGAAAAATATTTTAGAGTACAAAAAACTGAACCATCACTGACATATGAACTCTGCACACCCAAACACAAACATATGAACTCAGACATAACAACTCTGCACATCCAAATATAGATATATGAACGCAGACAATATAACTTTGCACCCCAAACACAAATATCATAACTCTCTATACATCGGAACTCCAAACATTCTATATCATTTCAGCGCCCCAAACAGTCCCTATATATTACTGCGTGTCAGACAGATTTGTAAATATTGAAACTTTTCAACATTTATGTAATATTGTGTCCATTTTTGATTATTTTCGTACAACCTCTCAATAATTATATGACATTTTATAATAGAAAAACAATTTAAGAGGGAAGAGATAATTTTGTAAAATTATTTTTTTAATTTACAACGTCATATGATTATTTAAAATAATAATAATAAAATGCTTTAAAGTCTTTTTAAACTTATTCTTGAAAACTCTCTTAACAAATCTAGTTAAGAATCAAATGCACTTATTTTTAAAACTTCGAAGATTAAGGCTATGTTTAGTAATTATTTTACTTTTAGTTTTTATTTTTGAAAATTAAGTTTATAGACACTACTTCTACCTCCATTTGTTATCTACTTTTCATCAATGATTTAAAAAACTAAGCCAAATTTTGAGTACTAAAAAAAAGTAGCTTTTAAAAAGTTGTTTTTATTTTTGGAATTTGACTAAGAATTCAATTATTGTACTTAAAAAAAAATGCAAATTTTTATAAGTAATGTGAAGAAAATAGATTTAATTTTAAAAAATAACAAATAAAAAACAAAATATTTACAAATGAAGCCTAAAAAACACATTTTAAAAATTGGTGACTATATTCACATATTCTTCGAAATTCATGAGTAAAAATGTATTCTACCGAAGTTCTAAAATTAGCCCTTTTGTGTTTTATCGTTGCACTTGGAATGAATCTAGAATTGTCTAGTATTGAATATATATATATATACACACACAAATAAGGGCTAAAATGTAAAATTGTATCATTCTCGATCAAAACTTTAGCTTGACCCATGACATAATACTCGATGAGTTTCTCAAAATTTAAAATAGGTAAATTAGAGACGAGAAAAAAGGTTTAATTATTCTTTCAAAATTCTATGAAATTGGCATATATTTTGACTTTTCTTCTCTTAAATCAAGATTTACCTTCTCATTTAAATTTATGAGTATAATTTACTTTCTAAGGCGGCCTTTATCCTATGTATAAGGTAATCTATTAATGGATATGTAAAATGTGGGTTTGCATTTTGTAATCGTAATGAGTTGTAGGGGCCCACCTCGAAATTTGTAATCAAATCTTGTAATCTAATTGAAGAATGGAGGGTGCTTAATCTAATTGTGATTGAAAATTACGTGAGATTCACTACTTTTACCGTTATTGTTATAGATATTGTTAATGAAATTTATGAATAAGCCACATTTATTGTTATTTTTACCTTTACCGTTAGAGTTAATCAGTAATGGTATCAGCATGCAGTAGAAGCAACAATGATCAATAAACATTCTAATTCATTAATTTTGGTTGTAACTAAAGCATGCTCATACAATAATAAGAGGATTTCAAGCAATACCTTTGTAGAACCTTTAGAATCTTGATTCTCAGCTGCAAAACTTCTCCAAGTCTCGTCATGAACCACCTCAAGATCTTCCCCACTATTCTCTTGGAGATTTAGATTGAGTTGTGGGACTCAAAATAAGCTTGAATGAACGGAACTTGGAGAAAGAACTCACTACAACAACCCACTTGAAGAATAGTTTCTTCAACTCGAATTTTTCAGCTGATGCATGCCTCAATTCCACTTTTATCTTCTCTATTTATTATTGCAGGACATTCATGCAAAGAAGATGGCTGCATGAGATGTAGCTCATGCTAGAAGCATTGAAGCTTGAGTCAAGTGGGTTTTGAGTGAGTTTCTTCATGATAGTGGAGAAATCCAACTTTCCAAAAAGTTTGTGTTTTTCAATTTTTTCCAATATCAAAATACTTTCAAAAATCAATTTGATTTCAAAATTGAAAATATTATTAATTTTATAAATTAATTTCACAAATTAATTTTCTAATGATTAATAATAATAATTAATTAAACAATTTAATTAATTCTAATTAATTTGATATCAAATATTAAATTAATTTTACAAAAATTCCACGTTCATGAATTTTATATTTAAATTATATTTAAATATTAATAGATTCTCCAATTCCGTTTAATTCTAAAATTAAACGCGTAATTATATCTTATAATTACTAATTCCCTTAATTCTAATTTGAACGTTTCAAATTAACTCATCACACTATTTTAAAGCTAATCCATATATGAGCTAGTAAGGGGACCTCGCGAACCTACAAATCATGGGCTTCAACGATCTGAGACTAATTGGCTAAACTCTTTACACTGAATTAACCTTCATTCGTTAACTAATGGTTCACTCCACTAAATCCCATAGTTGCATTCCCACTGTAGATATATTATGTCCACTCGATATAACCATGATTAGTAAGTTAACCCCTCACAGGTTGTTCGTACTAATGGCTAGGTCAAATGTCTGTTTTACCCCTGAGATTACCTCTTATTCCTTAAGTTCTATTGATCCTCTAATGAACAATTGATTTGTGATCCAATCAATAAACCAAGTTCCTCTCGGGCCAATGCAAGGGTGGGGCCCCTTGTTCAAGACCCAGAGTCAGCACTTAAGGGAACAACCTTTCTACTATCTCTGAAAGCGGGTAGAAATGAATTCCATCTTGTACCCTATGTCCCTAGCTATCTACCCGGTCTTACCCTTGAAATGGAGGTTTATTAAGTCGACGCTGTTGAGCCAACCCTCACCTATGTAAATCTAAGGATAATCCCAAATAAACAGGATTTCATAGTTAGCTCGGGATTAAGGTCAAGTTACCTAGGTTATCGCTTTGAAATAGTCAGTCTTAAACAGTAAATAGCGTTATAAAATAAGAATGACTAATTTCGTCGTCTGATCTTGTACAACCCATTGCACAGGATGCCCTCACTCTTCATGTCATAACATGTACGAATTAGGATCACATCGTTTGTAGTACTTTACAACTCTTTGTAACAACTGCAGAGTGGGCCGCATCCAATAATGTTACCAGAACAAGGCACCCAACCTCATTCATATACTATAGATCAATTTGACTATTTACTCGAACCTGATCCACTTTTATGTCTCCACATAAAGTTCAAGTACTCATGTAACAGTCATGGGACTTTTAGGTTATTGGATTTCTAAAACGAAATAAGCAATACATATATTCAATAACAACTTATTTGAATTTTCAGAATAAGTTTTATTGTTTACAAATCACGAGTTTTAGGACATAAAACCCAACAAGTAAAATATGAAAGATGCATAATTCTAGGTACATGTGATCAATCCGTTTATGTTTATAATTCAGACCTATTAAGATTCATTCATCAATGAAATTTCATTCTGATTACACTAGCTGCATTCCCGATACAGACGTTATATCCACTAAGGCTTCATCCCACTTCATCCTACGAACTATACCTGATATAAAGGCATTCTATAACAATTCGACGACTTGAAGAAAGCAAGAAAACGATAGCGATCGGTTTGGGAGCGTCACGGGGGGAATGTTGAAAACAATCTTATTGGACGCGGCTTGAGAGTGAGGGCAATCGCCATGGGTCAACGAGTGAGCGGGAAGCAGCCAGGTATAGGAGAAGGTGCAAAGTAGCTCAACCGAGTTTACAAGGGAGAGGAGTGGGAGTAGTGGGGAAAAAGCACTCATAGAACGACTTTTTGAAGAGAAAATTTGTGCACCTGAAAGTTTGAGTTTCAGTATCCCAAACAAAACGTACTATATGATGTTAATGATCCCATATTGTTAATTCGTTTCCACTGCCATAGAAAATCTTACCCTCAAGCTATCTCGTATCTAGAACCCTCCCAGTGGCTTACTAGTCTTATGATACTAGGTCTTATTCAAACTCTCTCCCACCCGTAGCTATTGAGGAAATTTCAATTCTAGGTAAGTTGGGGACTGCCTATCTCGAAATAGAATAGAGGAGTCCCCGAGGAATACAAAATTTTGAAGTGGGATGTGGAATTTGATTGGTGATGGATGGTGGTTATAAAATCCGTTTTGCATCAGATGATGAGCCCATGCAAAAACTCTCTTTTATTGGCACCCGATAGGTTTATGAAAGCTCCCGCTGGAGGTCAACCTGCTGAAAATCTTGCTACGAGGATATTCTCATGGGCAACCTGTGAATTTTGTAATAAATTATATTTAAGAAAAGTATGTTTAGTAAGATCTTTCTTATTGTGGAAGAGATGAAGGCACTAAGACCCGCTAGAAAGGCTTTAAGGGAAGAAAGAAAGCAATTATTACGATTTGATAAATGTAGCTTAAATATCATGAAATTTAAGGCTCTATTTAAGATAATTTTTGTAGAAGTAAATGTTAACTATGAAAAATCTTACTGTTTATGTTGTTTGGTAAAAAAAATTATTATTATTTTTTTACTTAGGTATGAAAAAATCACTTCTCAATATATTAATACATGCATAATCATCCTAATACTAGTTTTTGTATTCCTTGAAAATATGTTGTCTTTTCTAACAAAATATAAAAAAATTCAAACTCTATCCTTCCACATCTTTTCACGTCTATTCTCCTATATCAACTAAATTTGTACTATCCTAAAAAAAAAGCTACTTGATTCAATTTTTTTTTCATAAACTTCTATCAAATAATTTACTTACCTGGGTTATCAGAGCTAAATCAAAACAATTTGGGATTAAATTGCTATATAAAATAATTTCTTTTTGTCAAGTTTAAAATTCATATTTAACAAACCCATTATTTTACACTCTGTCACTACTAATGTCTATGGATTGACATGGACATGAGAACAGATTGACGTTTCTATTATATTGTAATAAAATCTATAAAACATAAAAAAATAAACAACAAAAAATATATAATGTGAATATAATATAAACAATAACCAATTTAACTTATTCTAAAAGCATATAATGTTTATTTGTTAATTATTTTTTTCAAATTTTTTAATTTTAAGTTTTCAAGAAATATCCATCAACATCGAAATTTTATCTTTATATTTATCAATATTTTTATAAAATTGAGATCCCGATATTTTCGTCAACGTCAACATTTTAAACTTCGGTCACAACGAATTGTTTCTCAAGTATCTTTTATCAGTAATTATTGTAGGAGCTACAAAAATTCTAGACCAAGTGTAAGTTACCATTCACCCATTTTTAACATACACAAATGATAAATTTATATAATTGAAAAATATTAAAGCATAAAGGAACTGAATTGAAACTTATTAGTATAAGAATAAGGATTAAATTAGAAAAAGATTAGGAACTAAAAACATACCGAGACTTTCACATGATTATTAAAATTCCTCAACATAATTAACCAAGTAAAAAGAAAATTACATTATTACAAAATTTGAACACAAAATCTGATATTATTTGGAGTTGATTTTAAGAGGATTAAAAGTGATTATGAAAAAATCTTAATCGTTATTTTTTTTAATGTTTTGTAAAATAGATTGTGATAAAATCCATTAAAATCACTTTTATAATACACATTCATTTCATACTATCGGCTTCTAACTTTTAGATTTTCTTGAAACAAATGTCATTTTTTAATAAAATTTTCTATTTTCAATTTTACATCCTTCAAAATTAAGATTTATTTTATATATCTATATTTTCTCAAATAACCGAATCAATCTTCTAATTTTTCATAAGTTGATTGCATATATTTTTTTAAAAGTCATACCATATTAATTTTTTTTTTAAAAAAAATAAAACATTTTCTCTTAATACTTAACAATTAATCTAGAAAAAACAAAATATAACATTTCAAACAATTATTTAAAAAATATAAAATATAAATCTTTTTATAATAAATCTATTTTAATTATTAAATCTAAAACACATTAATTTAATATTTATATTTTAAACATGGTAACCAATGTGTTCAAGTCTAAATCTGAAACTTATCAAACACTTATATAGTTCATATTACACCTTTTTCTAATATTACAATTACCCACAATTATTTTAAAAGCCACAACACTCTCAAACTAAAACCTAAGTCACCGATAAATAATCCAAAAGCTTATATCAATAAATAATTATAAATTTAATCATTTATTCATATTCAACACTAAAAAGTTAAATTAAACTTATTTGAATAGTATTGACATGACCTTCGTCTTAAGAGGTCGGAGATTCAATTCTCCACGACATCGTTATACTAAAAAAAAACACTAAAAAGTCGTTAGAAGAATATTAATTAACCGATATAGAACCAACATAATCCCACATTTTGATCCATCTTATTCATGTCATGTTCACTCGACAGACATTGGAAGAAAATTTAAGAAAGATGATCTATGTTTTGTCTGTGTCTTTCCTCATAGTTTTTCTTGAGCTTTCTTGCTTTCCAAACAAGAGGGTTGAGAATAGAAGCCGTAAAATTAAACCCTAGCTAGATAAAAATAATAATTAAAATTAAAATTAAAATTAAAATTGATGAATATTCATATTCATATTCACATATATATATTTTTCTGATAGACTTTACTTGTAGAAAACAATTTCCCATGTTTGCAAGCTACCCACCGAATCTTTTGAAGTGGTATTATCTGAAGAGAGGAAAAAAGAAAAAAATGATTAAGTTTGAAAATGACACATGAATGATATATGTGAAAATGAGGGGCCAAGAGATATTCCAAATTGGTTTTAATTTTGGGTGAATTTTGTTCATATTTATTTTCCACCCTTAAACTTGTTAAGTTGTATATGTTTTAACTCAAATTTTTTCAATTTCATCAAATTTCATCTCAAACTTATCTTTTGTTTGGATTCAAGAAAGTTTAAGAAATGATTTTAATTCTTGTGATTTGGAATCCAAGAAATGATTTTAAATTAATTACTTTGTTTTGAACGAGAAAGATTTGAAATGTCTGTATTTGGATGACAACTGAAAAAAATGTTGAAAATTTATTAATATAGACTTTTAACTATAATGTGTTAATTGGAAATTAGAATTTGACAAGATTAATTAAGCCTCGTTTGATAACCATTTCGGTTTTAGTTTTTTGTTTTAAAAAATTAAGCCTATAGACATTAATTCCATCCCAAAATTTCTTCTTTGTTATCTACTTTTTTTACTAATGGTTTAAAAAACCAAGTCAATATTGAAAACTAAAAAGAATAACTTTTAAAAAATTGTTTTTGTTTTTGGAATTTAGCTAAGAATTCAACCATTGTACTTAATAAATATACAAATTATTGTAAAACCTAAAGAGGAAGTAGATTTAATTTTCAAATACCAAAAACAAAAAGTGGAATCATTACTAAACGGGGCCTAAGTAATTTACTTACAAATTCTATGAAATCTTGCCAAATCAGAGCATTCTAGACGGGAAAGTCTTTTTTTTTGTTAAAAAAAAAAAAAAAAAAAGTAAAACAAGATTTGTAATCACTTCGAATTTTAAAACCATTCTATTTTCTACATTACTAAACAATGCAATAAATTTTGAAATCCATTATGAGGTTCTAAACAAGCCATTAGTTACCAATGTTGTAGTCTTAACTTTAAACTTTGAAAAAAGTGTTGTAATTTTTAATATTTAATTACTTCTTACTCTAAATATCGTTAACAAAGTTTTCTCTTATGCGTAATTCATTGAATAATAAAACGTATTCCAATATGAAATTGATAAAATTTTAGACAAAAATGATATTATAGGTTTTCTTTTTGTTGTTGAACTTTATGAATTTTGACAAAATTATATTCAATGGTTAATTTGTGCATTAGACAATTATTTTTGTACAAAACTTTATTTTATTGAAACTTATGATTTTATAAGGATTCTTACATTTTTTAATTTAAACTAGTGGATGAATTAGCGAGAATTTAACTGAGGGTAAAATTGTAACACTCTTCGCCAAGTTTGGGGTTCAATAAAATTGTAAGTCTATGGTCTAAAATGATGCAACACTACAAATTTAGGATCTAAATTTTTCTTTATTTTATTATATAGTTGAATGACATACGTTAGCTTTTGTTTGAAAAGAATGTTATTCCAATATGATGAAATCTTGTAGTTGAAGCCAATTCTTAAAAAGAGTGAGTTGTTGAGATGAAAACAACATTAATTCTCATCATTAACCGTTAAATTACCGTTAATTAATGATGAAAAGGATTTAAACCTTTAGAGGGAAAATATATATGTTAATGATCATCATGAAACAAGATCGAACTCGAGGTCAAAGTAATCTCAACTCAATAGTAATTGACATGACATTCATTTCTAGAGATCGAAGGTTCAATCCTCTATCCCCCAATCATTGTAACTAAAAAAACAAAAATCAAACTCGAGTTTAGAACTTTGAAGTTGGAGTAAATTATATTAAGGTTAAGTGCCAATAAATAATATCTATAAATTAGTTTAAAAATAAAAACAACAAAATTATTAATTTAAATAATTTTTATAAATTTTTTTATTTATAGAAACATTCATCGATATATCTAAAATTAAAACCTTGAAATGAATATTGAGAAAAAAGAGAAGGGTGATATGCAAAATGAGATATGGAAAGCTTTTCAAAAGGGAAGAAAGTTAGCTTTTGGATAAAGTGTTGTTTTAAAATACACAAAAAGTTGCTAATTTCATGGCAAAGTTGTTGAAATTTTGTTTGCAAACATATGCTCTTTTTCTTTTTCTTTTTATTTATTTATTTTGTGATTTAGAATATGCACATGAATGGCAATTCCTCATGCTTCAACCATACAATTACAAAGTACTTTTAATCAATCCTTAGATATTGATTTATTATCATCATTCAACACATGTTCTCTCTCTCAAATATCTTTGAAAATTTTTAGCCATATATAATATAGGCTTTGTCACTCTCACTTAGGGTGCTTTGCACCAATCCTAATTCTAATTTTATTTTCCTATATAGTAGAGAATCTAAATTACTATGGCCCATTAGATTACGATTTTTCCTTTTTTTTCTTTTTTTGTAATTTTTTGTTTCTAAAAATTGTAGTTGTTCTCTCATCATTTCTTTATTTGGTGTACATCTTTTCAATTAATTCTTTAGCTAAATTATTCCACATAATTTATTTATTTTTAAGCCAAGTTTCTAAAATTTCCATGTTCAAGAAATTATCTTACAAATGTTTTTCCCTATGCTCATCAATTTTCTTTATTTCTCTATAAATTGTTCACCGTCATAGAAGTAGTAAACACCGAATATGTGATTTTCCATTGAGTCATAATAAAATATTTAAAAATATTTTTGGTTTTTGAACTTTTAGTTTTTAAAAAATATAATGCATATCTCACGGAGAATTAATAACATAACGTGGGGACATATATCTTTATAACTAGAGCAAGTGGCGTGCGTGTGCTGGTCATTAAACTTTAATGAAACTAACAATTTTGTTTATGGACTTTAGTTTATTGTTTAGTCCTTAAATTTTAGTATGTAACAATTACGTTTATGCGTTTTACAGTATATAATCGTTTAATGTCTATCATGAAAGTGAGGTTAAGCACTTAGTTTTTGTAGTTTGTAAACACATTTAATCTCTAATTAATTCATGGGTAAGGAATCTCATTATAATTAAGTATCTTAACGATAATTTTCATGATATAGAGTCAAAATTGTTATAAATTTTAAAGTTCTTAAACTAAATTATTATCTATTAAACTTTAAGAACTAAACTATAGCAAAACTAAAAGTATAATAACTAAATTGTTAAATATTAAGAAACAAAAAATTGCAAATGAAATGTGTTTCGTGCCCTAACGAGCCTAGGTTGTAAACCGGGTGCTCGAATAAAAAATTTTAGTGATATTTTTTTTATACTCGAAATGAACTCATATGAGTGGAAACATCATGTTCCCCAATCGAGAAGTGAAAAAATGCAAATGAAAACGTGTTTTGTGCCCTAACGAGCTCAAGTTGTAAAATGGGTGCTAGAAGCAAACATTATAGTAAACATTCTTTGTCGTCGAAATGGTCTCATATAAGTGAAAACCTCACGTTTCCTTTGAAAAAGGAAACAAATGCGAACAGAACGCGTTTTGCACCCTAATGAGCCTGGTTTGTAAATGAGTACTCATAACGAAGATTTTAGCATTTTTTTTTAAAAAAAAAACTAAATTGTTATTTTCAAGAAAGTTTAAAGATTTAAAAGGTTTTCTAATTCCTTGATCAATTTATGTTATAATAAATTTTAAAAGTATATTTAATAAAAAAAAAAAAAAAAACATGATAGTACATTGAATTATAATTATATTCCATCCATACTATAAAGCTCACTCTTTGTCTTTGGCCTTTCTCGGATATTGAAGCTAATTTTTTTTTCCTCATTTAAGCAATTAATTAAGCCACAAAGCTAAGTTGAAATGGGACAACGTGAGTTAATATATTGTCGTTATTTTTACCAACTTAAATTTATATAGTTAGTCTAGATACTTGGATTGTATAATTTATACCTATAAATCAAGTGTCTCAAGAACTTTAACATAATTTAATACAAGAATTATATAATTAATCATATCAAATGGACCCAATACAAGGAATTATTTGAAATTCCAAAACTTCTATTTTAATCATTAAATTAAATGATTGAGTATTACTCTACCTAGCTAATTAAGAGTTTAATTTTTTTTTTTTTTTTTTAAAAAAAAAAAAAAAAAAAAAACTTCTAAATATTGAATCAAGATTAATTGATTATGGTTCATTATGTTCTTTTTCAATGAAAAATTTTACTAGGTTATGGCAAAATATTAGAAGAGTAGTTGTACCATAACAGAAAAGTACAATGAAGTGACAAGCGCTCTAAGCATAATAAAAAGAGCTATGACTTTGGTTTCAAATTATCTCAATTAGAAATACATTAAGCTTAGGTGTGCTAAATATAGTTAAATTCCATTTAATGTATTCTCTAACTATTTTTAGTGGATCGAGGTTTTTCTCTGGTTTTAGAGTTTTCCACGTAAATTCTTTTGTCACCTATTTTTGTTATTTATTTTAGTTAATTAAATTTTGCTTATTCTTGTAGTCGTTGTCGGATGTGAGGTCTCTCCATCTTTCTAATATAGAATCTTTATGATGATGCTTATTTGAATTCATCATATTTTAATTGGGTTAGATCTCAAATCTTTTGGGATCAAATTTATGTTTGAGCTTCATGCACTCATATATCTTATTAGCTAAATATGGAGTTAATTTTGAGATAAAATCTCTTGTGTTTATCTTCGTTTTTTTTCTCGAATCATATACCTCTTAATCATTAACACATTTGTATGTTAGTTTAGTTATACTCGCTTTAACCTAACCTGATGTTTATATTTATAGTACATGAGACACATTATTAATTAACGAGGGAAAAAAGGAAGAAGTTTTCACTTAATTAAATGTATGAGCTTCCTTCTATCATGAAGGATACGTTTCTAACTAAAAAAAGTGATACGTTTGACATGTAGTACTATATATATGCTAAAAAATACTTGCTAAATGGAGTAACTTAAATGTGCAATTGATCTTAGGATAATCATCAATCGAAAAGATACTTTATGCAATAATCCCTTCTACCATAATAATAATTTGTGTTACGCTAGGTAGCCTCAATATTTATTTTTTAATAAAATTGGATTTTAAAAAGAAATTGTGAGTAAACAAGTATATTTTTCAAAAAGAAACTAATAAAAGAGTCCTTAGTATTAGAATACGAAAATTTGAACCTACCAACGCAAAGGAAAGTTGTCAATTTTTGTTTAAAAATAGAAGGGAGAATCAAAACAATTCACTAGATTTATACATTAACATTAATATTAGATTTAGTGTATTGTTTTAAATGTCGATAAAACAGTTGGAAATATTTTCAAATATAATAAAATGTCACTGTTCATCAATAATAACATCGATAGACATTGATAGATATTTATCAGTGATAGTGATAGACATTGATAGATGTCTATTAGTGTCTATCACTATCTACCGCTATATTTATACATAAGTTGACTTGTTTTTCTATATTAGAAAATAATGATATTTTGCTATATTTATAAATAAGTAGGCTAATTTTTCTATATTTGAAAACCATCCTATTTTTTTATTTACCAAATCTCACCATCACTATTCCAAGATCCAAATTCAAGAATTGGGCTTAGTAACATGAATCTAAATGATTAATTGTTTTGATTAATGAGATTAGTATAAGTTAAAACCCACAAAAATCCCTCAATTAATTAAGGTGATTTGGCATGCATGTATTAATCAATCAATTAAAAAAAAAAAAAAAAAAAAAAACCCATAGCTTGTGGAATAATAAAAAAGTTGATTATTTTTTTTTTAAAAAAAAAAACAGTAACTTTAGAAGTATTTTGGAGGAATTATTGGATGGAAATAAGGGAGAATATGAAGCCGTTACTCATTCTCCAACATATAATATAATTATATTTCATCATCCTTCATCTACATTACCTAACAAAATTCCCACTTTGGAAAAGAACCCTAACCCTACAATTCATTAAATCATTTGTATTTTTATTTTCTTTTAATTATTATTATTTTTTTAAAAAAAAATCGCACAAACTATTTACGGAAATAACAAAAAAAAAAAATGATAAACATTAATAGACTTCTATCAAGATCTATCATATAGTATCAGTGATAGACTTTTAATAATTTCTATCACTGATAGATATTGATAGACTTTTATTAACTTTATCAAAGAATATTAAATTTTACTATTTTGTGTAAATTTTTTTTCTTATTTTTCTATTTTTGAAATCCTTAATTATTTTTTGTGGTTTATAATTTTATAATAAACTTTGTCATACGTCATATTCTTTCCTTTTACTTGTTCCTTAGTGTACATTTTGCCATCTCACATGCATACCATATAATTCAACTTCTAGTGCTTTGCTGGATCATTCTCCTCAAATTAGGGATTTGTGTGAGTGTACGTACAATTATTAATTACATCATTTTCATAACTAATCCCCTCTTCCATGAAATCATATCCTAAAATTAATTATGTTGCCATCTCTTTTCCCTTTTTTATCTAATTTAATCTTAAATCAACCTTTCATATACATAGTAATTTAGATTATTTTTTGGCCAATCTGATTAAGACGTATGTGATTGGATTAATCTGAACATAACTCAATCTAATTAAACACGTATATCAATATATCCAAATATATATAGTTCAATGAACAAGAAGACACTAGTTACGTACTATTTCAAAGGTTGGCATTTTTATGATCTCCCCAACCTTGTAATTATTAAACAAGAAAAATGACAAATTGCAAAAACCACCATTAAAGTATAGTGGTAGTTGCAGTTACACCCTCAAACTTTTAACTGTAGTTCTCAAACTTATACCAGTGTTAAAATTGGACCATCATATTTAAAATAGTGGTAGAAATTGGACCCCCAAATGATAAAATCTGAACCATCAAACTTATATAATTGTTACAATTTTTACATTTATGTAAGTTTGAGGATTTAATTTTAATATTTGTATAAATTTGAGAGTTCAATTTTTATCAAAGTTTAAGGGTATAATTGTAATTACAATAATATTTTAGGTGATTTTTGCAATTTTTCTAAAAAAAATAATAATTTAAATATATATCCCCAAAGGGTTAGAAGTTTGGATCTCCTTAGCTTGATCCAAAAATTCAAAAAATGTGTGAAGGTAACTTTAATTTTAAATCAAAAAAAAAAAAAAAGGGAGAGATTAGGATTGTTATCATTTTCTACCCAAATAATGAATAAATTTACAAATGAGCTATATATATATGTATTTTGAATTATATACTATGGTTTTTTTTTTCTCTTGAGGAAATAATATGAATTTTTGTAAGGGTATGATTACAAAAATCATGATTTTTTTATTGACCCTTGTCCAATCATCATTATCTACCAATAATTATTATCCATTACATATTATTATTTTTTTAAAAAAATTGTACATTTTGTGATGTGCATAATTTTGTCCACATTTAAAAAATTATTGCCATTCCCTTATTGTGATGTGTTAAATTCTTGAAGGATGGAGTTCATCATATAAATATAATCCTCTTATATATGATCATTAGCATAGGCCCCATTTGTTTGTATATTTTGGATGGTCCACAATCTCACACATTTGTACAATGATATGTGTCTTGTGATTGATCAATAGAATTATGAATGGATGAGAGAGTATTTAATTGATTCATATACTTTTCCCATCTTAATAAAATAGTCTTGTCTAATTTTTTTTATTTTTTTTTTTGTAGTTTAAGACAAAATGGTTAAAATATATGCCTGTCAAGAGAATGAAATTTGTCTATTTGATTGGGCCAAAAAGTAACTATCCAAACCTTTAATTATTGAGTATCAATCATATTAGAATTCAATTTAGAGAAACATACAATTTTAGCCTTGTAGTTTTACACATAATTTTTTTAGATTATGTGTTTACAAAAGTGTAATGTTTCAAATGATAAGTTACAAGCAAATATGCATCAATTAACTCATACATGAGTTAATTTGATTACATATGTACGGTGGATTTGTTAATGATTTTAACTTCTGTATTTTATGTAGACCTTTTTTTAACTCTTTGTACGTTTGTTACGTGCTTTTCAATAAACATATCTTTCTTAATATATATGCACATAACATGCTTATTTCTCGAGGATTACAATATTTACATATATGCTAGTTTGATTTCCTATGTAGATAAATTAAAATAATCTCTATGTTTATTAAAACTATCACATCATCTCCTAACTTATGTTGAGGTATTTGTTTTTAGAGTGTTATACCAAAATTACTTTAAGGATCATATAATTAGTATACTATCGGTTCAATAGAATCTTCTACCAAACTACAAGACTAGAAATTCAAAATTGTTAATTCCATTTTTAATTTAAAAACCTGATACATATTAAAATATAGGACCCTTTTCTTTTCTTTTCTTTTCTTTTTTTGAAATGTTCAGTCAAACTACAAACATTCACACCAAAGAATTAATAATTCTTGAACACATTTATGAATATATATATATATTTTTTTTTTCAACCATGTACGAAGAAAAAGAATTCATCGTCCTAATCTCTTGATCGTATCCCTGTTAATCAGTTGATCTAAGGTTCGACTGACGATATTGTTATAAGAAAATCATTATCAATGTGGTAGCTTCACTTTAATCGTTGAATCGGAGGTAAAATTTAAAGTACTATTCCTCTCTCATAGTTAAAAAGCTTATAGCAGTTTATACTTCGTTTACGTGATTAGCACTAATTAAAACTTAAAAACCCTTGCTTTTCTCTAGCTTCAATGCTTTTCATTTGACTAAACATCCTCCAAATCTTTTTGAACTTTATTAATACATTCTGGAGCACGATGAATGTGCTATGAATGTACTAATCTGTCTAATTGTGCTCTTATTCAAAAAAAAAAAAAAAAAAAAAAAACCTTGAAATTATTATTATGTTACGTGGTATTCAAGTAAACTAATATTAAATTAGGGTTTGTAATACAAAAATTAACTGCCTAACCCAAATTATAATAATTGTAATTGGAAAAGGGTTGTTTTGGATGGTTTCCTTAATAAAACTTTTTTGACCTTTTGTACATATTTTTGATATGTCAATTATTATTATTTTTTTTAATTATTATTATTAATTATAATAACTTTATACTCATCATCCCTTGTACAAGTTTTCTTGCAACTTGGGATTTTCCTTGAAAAACTTTACCATTTTAACTAACTCCCTATGCATATAAGCATGGCCTGCCAAAAGCTTCTAGCAACTTATAGGAAAAAAAAATAAATAAGGTTTTGTCATCCCTAGCCCAACTATATATATGAATACAACCAAATCCTTATTCCTTATTACACAACCATTTCTTTTCCCAATCTAAGAAAATTAGATCCCTTTTTCTCTTAAATTTCCCTCTTATTATTCTCTTTTGAATTCAATACCCAGAATTTAATTTGCATTATTATTATTATTATTGAAAAATAATAATAATAAATAATAATAATAATGGGGCTTAAAGATATTGGAGCCTCACTTCCACCAGGGTTTAGATTTTATCCAAGTGATGAAGAATTGGTTTGTCATTATCTTTATAAAAAGATTATGAATGAGCAAGTTCTTAAGGGTACTCTTGTGGAGATTGATTTGCATACATGTGAGCCATGGCAGCTTCCTGGTAGGTTCTTTTCATCTTTGGTAATTTCTTTTAATATAATGTTCAAAAACTTTACCTTAAAAAACTTATTGGGTTCAAAATAATGAATATATTCTTGGGATCAGCTATTTTTCACACCCTTGAAAAGAANCTTTTTTAATCAACTTTTGATTTTCATTAATATGGTATAATGAGATTCCTTAAGTTCATGCACATGTATGTACCTTAATTAATATATAATCTAGGTTTGATTCATATTTATAAAAAAAAGCTGAACTTTTTTGCATGGTTGGTGAGAACTTGTACTTATAAGAAGAAGAAGAAGAAAAAAAAGAAAAAAAAAAAAACTTTTTGCTTTTCTGTAAAAATTGGAAAACATAAGAGCCTTCTGTTATACAAAGTTGGTTTTTAATATATATAACAGAAATCTGTGTGTTTTTGGTTCTATGTTTTTCTCTTTGGTGTGTCTTGTTCTTCTGTTTTTTTTTTTTTAATCTACACATATTTCAAAGCAACAAACCCCAATCTTAACTTTTTTTTTTTGTCTTTTGGTTCCTTAAGGAGACTTACGAGGAGGATCGGGCTTGGTCTTGTCCTCTTATCTCTAATATAAGAATGATGTTTAATTTCTTTCGTCCTCTCTCTCGGTCACATACAAACACAGATAGATTTCTATGAAAATGTTGTCTTTTTTTTTTTTTAAAAAAAAAATACTACATTCGAATCCTTTAAAAGAAGTATAGATTCTTTAACCATTGAGATATTTTTTTTAATCTAATAGTTAGACACTAAAAAGAGAGGGAAAATAAGCGATAAAATTGAGATTTTTTTTTTCCAAAATTGAAGAAGTATAGATTCTTTAATATTTTTTGGTACGAGCTATCCTCTAACTTTTTTGTACAAAACTTTGATCTTTCTTTTGACGAATGCATCACTTTAGACTTCAGGATGAGATGAGGATGTTAAGAAGGTGTCAACCTAGTTGAAATATCCGGATATATCTACCGATCGCACACACCTTAAATATCTTGTTTTAAAAAATTCAAGCAATATAATATAAGATTGGTGTGAGTCACAATCCCTTTTTTTTCCCATAGATACTTGAGGTATCTTGAGCTTGTAGAAGAAGCCTCTCATTAATTATTGTTATTCTCCAAAATCCCAATCATTTCATCTTTTGCATATTTATCATTCTTATTTGACTCCATTTCTTTAATTAGTTTTCTTTCTTCTACTTCTCTACACCAATTATATATCAAATCTTTCTTTTATGCAAAATATCTATTTTTTTCTTTTTTTTTTCCCAATCATATCATTATATTTCCAGTTTTTGGAATCACACATTTCCCTCTTTCATCCAATCCAATCTTGTTTTTGTTGTTTATATGATCACCAACTAATATAAATTATTACATTGTTAATTAACAAAAATACCTCAAGCATTTCTTTGGAACACATGGTGATTATTGTAATTTAATATGAATAAAAAGACTTTTTTTTATTAATTAATTGTTTGATTTATTGAGCAGCCAAACATACTAACAATCAATAATGTCAAATCATAGGTGTCATTTTCCTATTCTCTTTTCCCTCCCCCTAGCCTTAATTTCCTTTCTCTTACTAAATTATTCCCCACTTAAATAGAATGAGTTCAATCATATATGGTTAATGAAAACGATCAATTTAACTAATTGATTTTTTTTTCTTATTTTTTGGAATCATAAAGAGGTGGCGAAGTTGAATAGCAACGAGTGGTATTTCTTCAGCTTTAGAGATCGAAAATATGCGACGGGATTTCGTACCAATCGTGCAACAACATGTGGATATTGGAAAGCTACTGGGAAAGATCGGACGGTGGTCGATCCATCAACCGGGGAGATTGTAGGGATGAGAAAAACTTTGGTGTTTTATAGAAATAGAGCTCCAAATGGAATCAAAACTGGATGGATTATGCATGAATTTAGGCTTGAGGCTCCTCATAGGCCCCCAAAGGTTGAATTTTTCATCTTTTTTTTTTTAACAAAACTAAAATTTTTAACTTAATTATCTATTTCTTTAGGTCATTTAGACACAAATGCCATGGTGTGAGCACATACACAATAAAAAATGGGTTGCTTTTTTTTTAATTTATTTTTAAATCCTTTAATTTGGAAATATTTATATTCATGTATGTGCCCTTAAAGGATAACAACACAAAAGTTGGTGTCCTTTTCCACTTTGGTCATATTCACTTACATAGAGAAGGAGAGAGAGATCTGAATTTAATGAATCTTTCTTGGTTTAGAAATAGTTATATTAACAGATAATATATATTTTTTTAAAAAAAAAATGTTTTTATTTAAAATTAGAAGATACTATTATTATAATGTGCTTTGTTTTGTTTTTGTAAAAGAGAAATTGAGAATCAAAATAATTATGAATGTTATTTATTTAAAGTAATGATAAAAAGAAAAGTGAATACAATTTGGAATTATCTCTCTTTTTTCTTCTTCTTCTATTTCCCCCCGTTTTTTCTCAGTTATAATTGTTTTTTATGCAATACATTTGCTGTTTTTGTGTTACATCCATTGACAAACAAAAATTTCATTACTTAGTCTTTATTTCTTAATATTGTCATTTTCTCTTCCTTCCAAGTTTCAAACTTTTTCCTTTTCTTTTTAATGTCAGAATGTTCAATTGTGTATTTCATTATAATGTAGTTAAGACTCCAAATATATTTAGTAATTAAATCTTAAATTTTCTTTTTTTTATTAATTATCATTTCTCTCTTTAAGAATTCTATTCAATTAGGACTTCTTCAATATTGTACTTTTATTATGCATGATTTAACAAGAACATGAACCAAAAACTTTATGTGGGTACAGGAAGATTGGGTTTTGTGTAGAGTGTTTCAAAAGGGGAAACAAGAAGAGTACAACACCAAATTGATCGACCAACATTTTACATTTGGAAACTTCGAGCGCGTTCCTTCTGTCGTCATCCGAGCCCCATCTCCCCCTCCAACTGACCCGAGCCAGACCACCGTGATGCCTTGCGGCTACAATGTCGATATCGATATCGCGTCATTATCGTCCTCAATAGCTCCCCACCAGATCAGCCATAGCCACACAGGCAACTGTTCTTTTCTCCATCTCCTTCAACTTCCTCAAGAGAAAAATGACGATAATAATAATAATAATCTCAAAACTGATCAACTTTTCTGCCCCAAAAACAATGAATCTGATTATGGGGTTTTGTGGGATATGGATTTAGAAGAACATACCTTTCAAGATGGTGTCGGATCGAACTTGGATCAAATGGCATTCGACGACAATAGCAGCTTGGTTTTCCTCTGAAAGTTTGTCTGCAAAGCAGATCATCATATCTGCTACATTGCACATTTCAATATAGGTTGTTTGTTGATATATAGTTTGTATATATTGTATGGTGTATTTGCATTTAGGAGAGCATTGGGACATTTAGTTGTGTGCTTTCAACACACTTAGATTTCATTTTTTTTCCTTTTAAATCTTTGTTCTTGTATAGAAAAGTAGTTAAATCTGTACTAAAGATATTTAGTTTAGGTGCATTGTTTGTGGATGTAATAAAATTGTGATTTTTGATACCACAAATATAGAGTTGGAGCATTGTTGTACATGTGATTACAAAGAGGAACTGTGTGACCCACAACCACAAAGCTTAAGGAGAAGCATTTGAATCATAATAATTCAAGGGGAAAAGAAAGAAAGAAAGGAAAAATAATGTGAAAAATTCCTAAGATCACTTTGCTTCTAGAGTTAGAAAGAACTATTCCTTCCTTGAATCCCCAAAAAGTCACTTAGCCTGTGCCAAGAATTCTTGTTTGAGTATCCTTTCTTATTACTGATGTTGTCGGGATGAGACGATATGGCATGATACAGTCATGTATACGAGTTTTTTCTCTTCAATTTGAGAATGTGAAACCTCTCTCAATAGTTTCCATTCGTTTATGAAGACCAATCGAGATCGTAAACGTGCCTTTTTCCTTTCCCAGATCGACTGG
Organism: Benincasa hispida; assembly: GCF_009727055.1. NCBI lineage: Eukaryota > Viridiplantae > Streptophyta > Magnoliopsida > Cucurbitales > Cucurbitaceae > Benincasa > Benincasa hispida. Next base: position 3,966,447 of record NC_052353.1, read on the forward strand.
GCTGTAAGTTTTTACAGTTGGCAAGCCTAGAGATTTAGTTAAAGTGAGTACATGTTTAAAGACCATCTTATCCGCCCCACGATTCATATAATTTTGCAGTGGCCATACAATTTCTTTATTCATTTTCACTTCCCCCTCTTCCTTCGATTAGGTAGAATCAAACCTATTTTTCATTTGAGTATGTGTGTAGTAGGGGACTTTACGGTTGAATATATATATTTTTTGAGTTCAACAAGATTTGAGATCGAAGAATTTGAACTTCAAACCTCTTTGTCGAGGGAATATGTTAAAACCTCATGAGCATAGCTCGAGATTGAATATCTCATATGGTTTTTGAGAGGGATAATTCTTAGATGCCCTATCAAGACAGATTTAAGAATATAAAATGATTTATCCTCTACATTTCAAGTCTTCTTACATTTGTGTAGTCACTACAAAAGTTCTACAGTAATACAAAGAATCGAACAATAATAGAAACCTCTAAAACAGACAAAGAAGTGTGCCATATGCCAATCAAAGTCCTGCAGAAACTAGGCCATGTAATGTGACAATGCCAATCAAGATATTTTCCTGATTAATAACAGGCAGAAATTGCACAGGAGATGGGGGTGCTTCCATCTTTTTCATCGCATCAACCGCCATTGCCTCGGGATCGATTGTTCTTGGTTTCCTGTCATATGGTTTACCATCACAATCAATCTCTCAAGTCTCAACTAGATCAGATTCTGATCACATTGGCATTTTCTAATTTCCTTCAAATATATAAAAGCAAAAAGAAATTGCATCCTCTGTACCAGTATATATGGTTTCTACCCAGATGGTATAAGTTCAACAAATAGCAAAATCTTCTATTAAGCAACTAAAATCAGTGGGAATTACAGATTCATACCTGTTACACATTTCCCCTACAGTGAGCTTGAAGATGGCTTCACCACTAGCTTTGAGAGTGCGCCTCAAATCACCGTCCGTAAATGTCCCAATCAGGTGATATTCGTCATCCATGACAAGTAGGCATCCACATCCTTTGCTCGTAAGCTCAACCAATTGATCCATTATTAGATCTCCTTCTTTGCAGACAGGAAGCTCATTCTGCTTCTTCATCACATCTTTTACCTACACCCAGTTAAAACCACATACCAACATTTGTCAAATTCTGTAGTGTTGACTATGACTCAAGAACATCTCTTTTTGGATCACTTTCTGTAATACGATATAGTTCCCAAATTATGGTGAAGCACAACAAATCGACTTAGTTCCACTAGATCTTCATAACCAAGAGCTTTTTTTTTTAAAAAAAAAAAAGAGAGCTACTTTCATAAAGAACAATAAAAAAACAAACACAGGTCAATGTATCCAACGGAGTCTCGAACAAATAGCAAAACCGACTGTTTTTGCTGTCTTCCCATTTCCCAACTTTGAGAAGAAAAACATCATGGCAGACAATGGAGTGATTTACACTATTTTCTTTCGACAATCAAGATTTCAATAAACAGAAGGAGGATTCAGCAGTATAAAAGGCATAAATTGGGCTATAAAAGAAGAAATCACGATAAACTAACAATCAAAACCCAAACATGTCCCTCAAAACCAAAAATTTGCTGCAAAATGTAGTGCGAACGGTCAAAGATCGAACAAGATCAAAGAAATACCCCTCAAATTCCACCCCCCAAGTAGGCTGGCAGAAACCGACGAGGTTAAAAGAATGACCAAATAATGAGGAAACTGGGTGAGAGGGGAAAAAAAGAGACAAAATAAGAGTTCGCTACTTATTTTAATCAATGATCTGCTCCTTGTTCTATCATTTGGCCTATAGAGAGTAAATGAGAAGACTAGAAAATTTATAGTTACAACGGAATGTTTACTAGTCGATCTGCCAAGAAACACCATTCTGTTTCTGACTTCCAGGTAGATGATTCTAGGTCACAGTTTTTGGTACAACCAAAGCTTATTCCTAGAACCTGAATGAAATATGGTTCAAATAGACATTACCAGCAACTTGAATAAAACGTCTGGTTATTCTACCAAATATGAGAAAGTTGAAGGAGAACTAACTTTTACCTCAGATAACAATGCAACCTACTGTTCAATTAAGATACTAAAAAAACCAGCCCAACAAAAAGAAAGCTCTCAAGAGCAAACAACAGAAAAGAGCTCCAATCAAGAAAAATCAAAGACAAACCAGATCATAATTATAAAAAGGGCCTAGTGACACTAAATCTAGCTAACTCCCAAACGGTGCCACACTACCTTTCAACCTATCTGAAGATCCTATTATTATGCCAAAATTTCCCTAAGAAAATCTCAATCGACATAAAGAAAAGCAGCTGAAAATGAAGTGAGTCAAGCAAAAGCAGAAGTAACCTTGAAAATGAGGCTCTTCCCAATCCTCCCAGCAGGATGATTGGTAGCATATTCCTCTTTGGTCAAATTCCGCGCACCCATAAGAGCAATAGCCACAGTATCACCAAAAACCATCTGAATCGCAGTGGAGGTAACTGGGGCCAAATCAAAAGGGCATAATTCACGTTCAAGAGGCAAATGCACATTCATATCACAAACCCCAGCAAGCACATTGCCTTCAACAGAGGTCACAGCGATGAGAAACGCACCCTTAGCCCTAGCACAAGGAACAAGACGAAGAAGCTCTTCCGTGTTACCAGATTTGCTAAACATCACAAGAACATCGCCGGAATTCAAAATGCCAATATCCCCATGAAGCGCATCGAGAGGGGAAAGAAAAGCGGAACGAATGCCAAGGGAAACTAGGGTTTGTGAGATCTTGCGGGCGACGAAACCGGATTTGCCGACGCCGGAGAAGAAGATGGTACCAGGGGAACTGAGAAGGGTAACGGTGAATTTGAGAGTCTGGGAGAGATCGAGATTGTGGAAGAAGAAATTGAGGTGATTTTGTTGGGATTTGAAGAGATTGAGGAGTGTAGATTCGTCGATAAGGGTTTGATTTGGATTTGGATTTGGATTTGTGGGTTTTTCTAGCAATGGTGAGAAGGAAACGGAAATGTCTGAAGATGGAGGGAGAGACCCCATTAGAGCAGTGGATTGAGAAATCAAATGGAAACAGAGAAGAAACAGAGAATGGGTTTTGGTTAGTTCATCATATTGAAGGAAAATGGAGGAGAGAAAGGCAGGTAATTTCGGTTGGTTTACGCGGTAAGAGGAAGAAACTCTGTCATCAACATGGGTTACAGCTGCCTTCTGTCGGTGGGTTATGCCCTCTTTCCAATGATATAAAAGAAATATTAAATTAATGTCAATATGAGTATAGCTCAATCGAATTTGATAGATTGATCAAAAATTGCAAAATTTGTTATTATCTCTATTGGTGAGATATGCAATTTCTTTATATTATTGGAAAGATGGTAAATCTCGTTCCGTTCTCTTTTTTTTTTTTTTTTTTTGCCTCTCTTGGCTTTTTCCTATAGCTCCCTCTCCTGTTCTTCTTCCTCGGAATGAAGAAAACAATAATTATGAGTAGAGTTATTTCTTCTTCCTTCAACAACATACAATGTGAGATATTTTTTCAACTATAGAATCAACCTAATGCAAAGGGACCGAGAGGGAAAATTCGTGAGAGTTATGTGCAAAAGAAGTGTGAAAATGAACAAGAACTAGAGCGAGTTAGAGGAAAAAATCCTTAACGAGAGAGAGCAAGAAAACATATTAGAAAAATGCTAAGTGAAGCTAACAAGAGGTTAGAAAACTTTAACCTTAAATTTTTAGTCATCAATACAAGAATTCTAAAAGTTGGTGGTTTGATTATCCAACCTCGTAATTATTGAACTAAAAAAAGGTTAACTTAGTTTATTGGACTATGTGTTTGATCCATATATGTTAGTAGATAACACATTATTTATGTTCATTCTAAAAGATGGTTTAGTTCTCCTTCTGTCGTTGAACTAAAAAAAGGTCATTTTGAATTTGATTTTTGTGGGTTTGATTTAGTTTTATGGTCGCTTTAAACTAGCATCCAAAGATGTTCTTGATATTAATATTAGATGCTTTACTATGTAGTTCATTACATTTCTTTGTGAAAAAATAAACTTATTACATGGTAGGAAATTGCCAATTTTGGGAGAAATTTAAGGAAATGGCCAATTTTAGGAGAAATTTAACTAAACTATTGAGATGAAATTGAAAATTTAAAAGACATTGAAATCAAATTGAAGTCAAAACACAAATCATAAAAAATAAAAGAAAAAAATTATCTTTTTGGTCCTTAGTCTGTCTAATTTCTATTTAGTCTTTAGGTTTCAAAATGTTACACATTTAATTCTTAAGTTTTGAGTTTGGTTTCAATTTAGTCCATAAGTTTCAAAATGTTACGATTTTATTTTTGAGATTTGAGTTTTGATTCAATTTGGTCCCTATATTTCAAGGTTTTACATTTCTAACCTTAGTTTTTCATTGAATTCTCATTTTCAATCATTGACGTCAATATATTTTAATTAATTTAAAATAATCATGAAGCGAAAGTTTGAATTCAATTTTAAAAGTGATGAAAAATAATGAAACTTGATTAATTATACTTCTTTTAAATTTATTGAGATACATTAACAATACAAACGAAAAATTAGTATTGAGTGAAAAATCGAGGTTAAACATGTAAATCTTGAAATTTAGAGACCAAATTGAAACAAAACTCAAATGCCTGGATAAAATTGTAACATTTTGAAATCTAAGGACTAGATTGAAACCAAATTTAAAATTTAATGACTAAATGTGCAATATTTTAAAACCTAAGGACCCAATAGAAACTAAACTCAAAACTTAAGGCATTTTTTTCAAAATAAAATGTTATCTTTTTAAGCTCGGTGAATGAGATCAAATACATTTTCGATCTAAGAATATCTTTATTTTATATACATATAAGTATACATATGTATATATATATATAACTCTATAAATAATGGAATAATATATAATAGACTATGATTATCATTTGTTATTATTATTTTTCACACAAATTTGGGATGACTAGATGCAATATTAATAGTCAATATAAACATAACTCACCTAATTTAAGTATGTGTTTTCAATAAAAAGAAAATCAAAAGTTGGAATGATTCACCTTCACTTATTAAAGGAAAAAAATGAAAATTATTTAGCATTTAGCAAATCTAATTAAATTTTCCTTTCAATTTTCCACATTGTTTGTTGGATTTTCAATGCTTTCACATGTAATATTCAAATAGTCACATCAATCCAAATACACAATAATTAAGAATTGCACGTGATATTGGTATTTTGCATTTCCATTTGTAGATTGAATTTATTGGTAACTAGTTTCAACTTTTCATTTTCTTTTTTAATTTTAAAAATTGATCGTTTCTAATAGAGAAATTTGAATTTGAACTTTAGTACTCAAACAAAAGAATATATAGAAATCTTAATAGTTGGACTAGTTTCAAATTACTTGTAATTAGACTCTTTTTAACTTCTTTAGATAAAATATTTTAGGCAAGTTACCATGAAAACATTCCCTATTTATGCATCCTCTACAACCTATATGCTATGTATATTTAAATCAAATCAATCTAGTCTAATTTAGTTTTGAGTACATTGTATTATTAGTTTTTTTTTCTTCTTTGAACTCAACAACATATGAAAGTATTTTACGTATTAATAAGTTGAGCTATATGTTTAGGCTATTATTCAATTACTAGTTTGAGTATAAAAGGAACAAAAAAATGATAAAAAATGATAAATATTAGTTCAAGATATTCGATTTTCAAGTTTGTATTTGAAAGACCAGTGAATCTTAAAAAATCTGTTTAATAAATTCCTGAACCTTCAATTTTGTATCTAATACGTCTCACATATTTCAAAATATTAAAATCAATTGATGTATTAAATAAAAAAAATTAAGGACTCTAAACTTTTCTTGTAATAGTTTGGTAAACTTAAAAAAATGGTTTTCTACACTAATACCCTAATTAAATATGTCAAATTACAAGAATGACTTTAAATCTACCATTTTTTTTTATAAATAGCCTAATATATAACAATGTTACATAAGAATCAAGTCTAGAAGCCCATAATATCCCCATTAATTTCTAACATTTCTATTAAAAAAATTCACAAATATGGAAATCATGAGCCTTAAATAGTTTTTCTAAAATTTTTAAAACCCATCACAAAAAGAAATTTCCATTTCCATTAAATTAAGAGATTTTATGTCATACCTTCTCCTAGATTACCTTCTTAGCCTAAAAGGACATGTGATGATAGCAGTTATCGACCATCTCGTTGGTATTTACTGCTAATTTACATTTAAACCCTTCTCTAGAACCCTGATATGCATTTATGACTTGATAACGACAATATTCACAACCTCAGAGCTTAACATACTAAACGTACTGAATAGATTAATCAAACATTTAAAAACAAGGTGAGTTACTAGCCCAGTGAGTGACTTAATAAAAACATAAATCTCATACTTAAACTGAAAGCTAGAAAACAAAATACTGGAACTAAAAACATGCCAAGCAAACGTGTACATAAAACTTTTAAAACTATTGTATCTGAAAACATAGCTGAACTGATTCCCGATTGAGAGAGAACCCTTTTGTTCAATCTCTCAACGTCAGATATCCTTGTTTAAGAGAGAACCCTTCTCAAACATAAGCCTAGATTAGGGTGAGAACCTTTTTGTTCAACACCTTTCAGCCAATGCTAGGAAAGAACCATCGTGGTTCAATCCTACTGAACTGACTAATTGTCATACGTGCACGTAGAGCAAACTGGATCTTGACGTTAAGGATCATAACTAAAGCAGGGTACCACTGCTTATTACTGAACTTGAATTATTCGGATATCTTCTCTAAGTACTTCAGTATCATAATCATAACATAACTGAAACCAGGTAATACAGCTCAGATACCCTCTCCTTGTACTTCAGTATTGAGCTGAAAATACCTTATAGGGAAACATTTTCATAAAATAAGTTTACTGAAAAATTGATCTCATAAAACATAGTTTTCATAAGAATATCATTTGTTAACGCATGCTCAATAATATTAAGAGCACATATGCTTTAAAACATAATACAAATACGTAACTTAAACATGTCATAGAATCTTCTTTTGAGAAATACCATGGTTCAACCATTGTACCAAAGCATATTTCATAAACTTTGTAACTAGCATGCATTTATAAACTTTAGGGAAATGCATTGCTTGGAACTTCTTGTAAAATAACAAGCATAAAAGTAACTGTTAATAAAGTATGGATTATTAAATATTTATAAACCATTTATAAATAATTTATAGTCACTCACAGGTCCTTCAAGTTTGCTTCTTTAAGGTTTGATAGGCTTCTCCAATGGGCGTTGAACCTACACGTATAAGCATACCACTCAGTGTTTACATTAGCCTTTCTTTTAGGCCTACTCAATAAATCAAGCTCACATGCCAAACCATCACATTGTGTCTCCTACCATTCACTTTGAGGGTCGGACACTTAGTCAATTTGGAGGGCTTGGGTACCAAAAGAATGCACCCTTTGATCGTCCACACTCCCCACACTTAAAAACATTTTGGAGCATCAAACTCCAGATTCAATTTCAACAATTCATAACTAAATTTCCAGAACTCATCTCAAGGAACTTCCTTCTACAAACTTGCTTAGAATCAAGTAGAAACATTACCTTAAAATTTCAGCTCAAAATTCCCCGTCGTTTTATCTGGAGATTTAAACTTTCATCATTGGCCCCAATTCAAGCAATTGTCTGCTTGTTCAACAATTTCCAATTCAAACTTCAAAAATATATAACTCGATTTCCAGGCCTCATCTTCAAAAGTTTCATTCTACAAAGTTGTTTATAATTGAGTTAAAAATATTGTGATTCATCTTGGTACTTTAATTCTTCAATGATGGACTAGATTCACCCGAGAAACAAATCCTTCGTCCTTATTTTTCTCCTCCGACCTTATTCCGGAGATTTTTCCCTCCAGCAACACAGCCACAGAAAGTAGACACACAGAACTTTCGAATGCCACTAGAATTACACAAATAGCCCGAGTAATCTGTCCAAACCGTTCAAATGAAGTTGGCCTTTCTTACTATGCTACCGCCAAACTACTTACATGAAATCTCCTTGGGCCACTTAGCCCACTAATGAAGATTAATGGCTGAGATTTGATTATGCCACTTTCTTCCCACTCCATTCACAGCACACTTCAATATTAAATCTCATAGGATATAAGCATGGCCTCCTCTTGGTTTCCCATACTTAGCCAAAATTTGACCATTTTTTCCTACATAGCCATCCGAGAGCTCTCTTGCTCTTTAGTTTGCTTTCTTCCTCCATCACTCCTAACCAAAACATAATCTCATTACAACTCGTTGGAAGACATCACATAACTTACACTTGCTTACTTAAGGTAATTTAGGGTTCGGGTTTTACATTTTATTTCTTCCCTAATTTGTCTTACCAATTTTTTTTCTTACAAATTTGGAATTTTGACTTAAAATTCAAAATCTCCAAATTCGGTAGATTGCATTTAATACATAGCTATAGTGCCAAATCTTTGTTTTCATCAACATTTCATTTTTTTTATATATACCAGGTTTATTTCAAATATATATGACGTTATTTCAAATATATACAATGTTTATTTCAAATATGTTTAATAATTATAGATTTAAGGTTGTTATATAATATATTAGACTATAATTTTAGTCACATTTCTATTAAGATATATATTCCACTTACTTTGTCACATCTATCCATGTATATTTAGTCATTTCTGCAAATATTGCCTCATATTAGATGATAATAATGATAGGACAAATTGCAAAATCCATCGTTAAAATATGGTCATTGTTGCAATTTTCATGTAAATTGAAGAAGTTCCATAGAAATTGAATAATTTTAGGAATATAACTACCGGAATATATTCCTAAGATTTAGGAATATATAACATATTCGCAAATGAATAAAATAAGAAACAATTAAATAAAAAATACACATTAATGATGATATATTTTGTAATTAATGATTAGTAAAAATAAAAAATTCTCTAAGTAATAAATATTTAATTAATTTTGATTTTCTTTAATACTTTAACTATAAAATAATACAAAAATTAAATAAGAGAGAGAATGTACTACAAGGTTAAATTAGAAATCTAGTTATGAAATATTGTTTAAGTTTAGGATATTTATAAAATATCATTACTGAAGTAGGTTGACTGTTTAAATCTTTCTATAAAAATATCGAATATGTCAAGGACTACTAGACACATGGTAGCAACTCGTCTTTTCAATATTTACTAACACGATGTTACCACTTGCTTGCTAACCTTAGGTAAACATTTTAACATTTTGCTCTAATAAAAATAAAATCATCTAATATGTCAAATAAACTTAATAAAATTCCACTAAGACAACTCAAAACAATTGTTTGGGCTCCTCAATTTATCCTCCATTGTTTAAAACCACGCAAAATTAATTTTCTCCTCAATTGTTTTAAGCTAAATCCAAAATCCAAAAACTAAAGGAAATTAAAGTCCAGCAATTTAAGATAATTAGGCCAATTTATCCGAAACTCTTGATATTACATTCTTTCCACCTTTAGAACTTTCATCCTCGAAATTTCAAATCTTGAAAAAGCTTTTGAAACTTAATTCTCACCTTATCCTTTTGTTTTGGGATTGTTTCATTAATTTGTGAATAAGTATTTCAAACTTTAGTTGCCCATAAAGATCTATACCTTCTCTCCACTTTAATAACATCTCCAAATTTCCAAAGCAAAGTTAGTTCAAGTCAAACCAAAATGTTCGTATACATCCAACTCTTAACTTAGAAAGTCAAACCAAATTTAGTCTTTCATCCCAAGATATGAATTTCCTTTATCTTCTCAATATAATAAAACCTTTCTTAAATACTATTAATTTCTTCACACTTATCTTTGTTGAGGCCAGTAAATTTTAAGGTGTGCTTTCCATTTCCCAAGTGAAATATAATCTCTATATCAAGCAAGTCATGCGATGCAGAGGACGAAGGTCATCTCCATACCGTCGTGACGCTAGGGCACAACATCACGACGCTCCGAGACGGAGATGACATGCAGTCCAGTTCCAATCCAATGCGGTTTGTGGTCTGTTAGTCCAGTTTGGTTTGCGGTCTCTCCAGTTCGAGTTGGTTGGGTTCTTCTAGATTGGTTTATGGCTGGTTTAAGCCATTTGCGATCTGGTTCGAGCAGTTCAAGGTCCGATTCACCTATTTTGAACCGGATGGATATTTATTTTTAATAATTAGATTTAAATTTCCTTTTAGGTGTCTAATCTTAGTCCGCTAATTATTATTTTTATTTTATACATGTGATGTATGAATATTATTTATATTTATATGTCATATAGTATAAAATCCCACCATAGCTAATGCATTTAATTTCATGTATCATTTATATTATAAGTGTTCTAATATATGTATATGCATGATTTAATTAATATAGCATGCTCTTGCATCATATAGTATAAACGTTATAATATATGCATGCATGTATTAATAGCATACTCATGCATTATTTATATTATAATTGTTATAATATATGGTTTGATGTATGTATATGTATGCTATTGTATGTTTCATTACTTTATTATATAAATGTTATATATATTAATAATGAAATTAAATTGCATGAAGCATGATACTACTTAAGGTTAATTTATAAATGTTTCTTACTAAAGTATGTCAATGCATGGAATGCATGGTTTTAATTATTTCATTTATTTATAATCATTATAACTAAATGATATTAAAATTAAAATCAATAATTTAATGCATGCAAACCTTACGTTTTATATTTTTTTAAATTGTGTTAAAATATGATTGAGATAAACCTAAGATCACGTTTCGAATGAGATTATAAATCTTACTTTAATATTTTAATAGGTTTAATAGGATTAAATTGATTCATAATAAAATATTAAAATGAATTTATAAGGTACCTTTTGTCTAAGGCGAGTTTTTTCTAGACTGAGGTATTTAAATTAACGGAAACGTAACACCCCTACTTAGGAACTTACCTGGAAAGGTGAACTAGATAGATTTGTTACACACATGCAAGTTTGATTAAATGTTATTAAAGATTTTAATAGATCTTGATCAAAATTGTTTAACTATCCAAAGACAAATGTTGTTTTTTGGGCAAATTAAACATTCACATAGTTGAAATGAGTAGCTGAATTTTCTGAAGTTAATTAACCCTAGGTAAAATGCTCAGTGGGAGGAAAATGGAGTATATGATACTTCATTTTATCCTCTTCATGTTTCTTCCTTAAAATTCACACTGTGAGGTCTATACTCGGCCTCGAGGCACCATGGGTGTCCCTCTATGGGTGGCATTTGTATAGATCAATATCAAGGTGAATAGAGAGAGTGTTTATAGTAAGTGGGAGCGGGACGTGTGACAACACATCCCTTGTTCTCTCTCATTAAGTTGAAGTAAAGTTTCGTGCATGGCCTCGTGGCACCGTGGGTGTCCTCATAAAAGATGAAATTGTTGCATGACGTTTTATTCGATTTTCAGAAATGGATACGGTTGCTTTAGTTTCATGTCCCAATCAGATTTTTCCTACCCTTGGCTTATTGAGACGGAACTCTAGCCCCTAAAATGAAGGGTTACACTTACAAGAATTGTTAAGTAAGTTACCAAATTATGGACCAACCAATGGTGAGTCTTAGTTACAGTGACAAGGTGTTGTTTTTGTCTAATGGTTGAGAATATCTCATTTCAGTGAAAGGGCACTTGATCACCCTATGATGATTTTTGTCCTACCTCACTGAAACATCGTTGCAAAATAGACGTGACTTAGAGTACATTAGATTTTTTTTTTTTTTTTTTTTGCTAACAAACTAATAATAAATAATTTGTATGGTTTCAACAAATATTTTTCACTATAACTTCTGCGACATTAAATCTACTTGCCGCTAAAAAGTTAACGGGTGAAAACTACATTTCATGGAAAAATATGATCAACACAATTTAATAATCGATGAACTTAATTTCGTCCTGGAGGACTGTCCTCCAATTCCAGCTCCAAATGCTACTAAAATTTTTTTAGAAGCATATAAGTGTTGGACACAGGCAAATGAAAAGGCCCGAGCGTATATCTTAGCTAGTCTTTTTGAAATCTTAGCCAAGAAGCATGAGCCCATGCTCACAGCCCGCGATAATGGAGTCCCTGAAGGGAATGTTCGAACAACCATCCACATAGCTCAGACATGACGCTCTCAAATACATCTTCAATGCTCGTATGCAAGAAGAATGGGCATCTGTTCGAGAACATGTTCTCAACATGATGGTTCACTTCTACATGGCAGAGATAAATGGGTCCGTCATCGATGAAGCTAGCTAGGTTAGCTTCATTTTGGAATCTTTACCTGAAAGTTTCCTACATTTCCGTAGCAATGCTATTTTGAACAGGATTGACTACAACCAAACTACCCTCCTCAATGAGCTATAGACCTTCCAATCCTTGATGAAAAGAAAGGGACAGAAAGGTGAAGCAAATGTTACTTCATCCTCTAAGAAGTTTCACAGAGGTTTGACTTCTAGGACAAAGTTTGTACCTTATCCTTCGACAATAAAAAGTGGAAGAAAAAGAAAGGTGGAAAGGGGACAGCTAACCCACCCAAGGCTACAAAGAGAACGTGTTTCCATTGTAATTAAGATGGGCATGGGAAGAGAAACTGCCCCAAGTACTTGACAGAAAAGAAGAAGGCCAAGCAAGGTAAATTTTATTTGCTTGTATTGGAAACATGTTTAGTGAAGAATGATGATTTAGCTTGGATTATAAATTTTGACGCCACTAACCACATTTGTTTTTCATTTAGAAAAAAAATAGTTCCTAGCGGCAACTTGATTCTGGTGAGATAACGGTGCGGATTGGAACTGGGCACGTCTTCTCAGCTGTGGCAGTGGGAGGTCTCCAGTTGACTTTACATAATAAATTTATTTTATTAGAAAATGTATATGTAGTTCCTGGTTTAAAAAGGAGCCTAATTTCTATAAAATGTCTATTTGAACAAAAATATTGTGTAAATTTCTCTGTAAATAAAGTGTTTATTTCAAAAAATGGTGTCAATGTTTGTTCAACTAACTGGAAAATAAATTATATGTGGTAAGGCCGTTAGCAACTAAATCCCTCCATAACACTGAAATGTTTAAAATTCTGGTAACTTAACATAAAAGGCTTAAAATTTCTCCTAAAGGAAATGCCCTATTTTGGCACCTGAGATTAGGACACATTAATCTCAACAGGATTGAGAGATTGGTGAAGAATGGACTTCTAAGTGAGTTAGAAAAAAAAATCTTTACCTGTGAGTCATGGCTTGAAGGCAAAATGACTAAAAGGCTCTTTACTGGAAAAGGTCACAAGGCCGAAGAACTTCTAGAGCTGATACATTCAGACTTTTGTGGTCCGATGAATGTAAAAGCTAGGGGAGGTTATGAATATTTCATCACTTTTACTAATGTTATTCAAGATATGGGTACATTTATTTAATGCAACATAAGTCTGAATCTTTTGAAAAATTCAAAGAATTCAAGGCTGAAGTTAAAAATGCATTAAATAAAACAATAAAAACATTTCGATCTTATTGAGGTGGAGAGTTTATGGATCTAACATTCCAAAACTATTTGATAAAACATGGAATTGTATGCCAACTCTCAGTACCTAGTACACCTCAACAGAATGGTGCATCAGAAAAGAGGAATCAGACTCTGTTGGACATGATTCGGTCTATGATGAGTTACGTTTCCTTACCTTACTCGTTTTGGGGTTATGCAGTGGAGACTGTAGCGTATATTTTGAACTTTTTTCCATCCAAGAGTGTTACCAGAACACCTTTGGAGTTATGGAATGGTTGTACAGCTAGTTTACATCATTTCAGAATCTGGGGTTGCCCATCACATGTGCTTGAAGCTAATCTTAAGAAATTAGAATCTTGTCTAAAATTGTGCCTATTTGTAGGCTACCCCAAAGGAACGAGGGTGGTTACTTCTTTGACCCAAAAGAAAATAAAGTATTTGTATCGACAACGCTACTTTTCTTGAAGAATACCACATAAGGGAGCACAAGCCCCGTAGTAAAATTGTGTAGAATGAACTTTCCAAAGAAACTACTGAACCTTCAACAAGAGTTGTTGAAGAACCCAACACTTCAACAAGAGTTGTTGAAATTGGATCATCTAGTAGACCAAATCCACCATAAGTCTTTAGTGACCCTCGACGCAGTAGGAGGGTTGCGAACCCATCTGTCTGTTACATGGGTTTAATTGAAATCCTTGCTATGGTAGCTGATGAAGATGCTGAGGATCCATTGTCTTACAAGAAAGCAATGAAAGATGTTGACAAAGATGAGTGGATCAAAGCTATGGATCTCGAAATGGAGTCAATGTACTTCAATTCAGTATGGGATCTTGTAGATCAACCTGATGGGGTAAAACTTATCGGTTGTAAATGGATCTACAAGAGAAAACATGGTTATAATGGGAAGGTGCAAACCTTCAAGGCTAGACTGGTCACAAAGGGTTATACCTGGATTGAGGGAATCGACTATGAGGATACTTTCTCGCCTGTTACCATGCTGAAGTCTATCAAAATCTTCTTGTTCATTGTTTCATATTATGACTATGAGATTTGGAAAATGGATGTCAAAACTGCCTTTCTAAATGGCAATCTTGAGGAGACCATTTATATGGAGTAACTCGAGGGATTCATAACCTAAGGTCAAGAGCAAAAGGTTTGCAGACTTAATTGATCCATTTATGGACTGAAACAAGCTTCTCGATCTTGGAACATAAGGTTTGATACTACGATCAAATCTTATGGCTTTGATCGAAAGGTTGACGAGCCTTGTATATATAAGAGGATCATTAACAGTTCAGTAGCTTTCTTAGTATTATATGTAGATGATATCTTATTCATTGTGAATGATGTAGGTCTACTGACTAAAGTTAAGAACTGACTAGCAACTCAATTCCAAATGAAAAATTTAGGACAGGCTCAGTTTGGTCAGGGAATTAAGATCTTTCGAGATCGAAAGAATAAAACACTAGTTCTATCTCAAGCATTGTATATTAACAAAATGCTTGTCAAGTATTCGATGCAGAACTCCAAGAGAGGCTTACTGCCTTTTAGACATTGAGTGATATTATCTAAGGAACAATGTCCTAAGACACCTCAAAAAGTTGAGGAAATGAGACGGATCCTCTATGCATCGGCTGTTGGCAGCCTTATGTATGCGATGTTATGTGTTAGACCTGACATCTGCTATGCAGTAAGACTAGTCAGTAGATATCAATCTAATCCAGGATTTGATCATTAGACCGTCGTTAAAAATATCCTCAAGTATCTACGGAGAACGAGGGACTACATGCTCGTGTATGGATCTAAGGATCTGATCCTTATTGGATACACAGACTCTGATTTTCAGACTGATAAGCATTCTAGAAAATCCATACCAGGATCAATGTTCACTCTTAACAAAGGGGCAGTAGTCTTAAGAAGCACCAATCAAGGGTGCATTGCTAACTCCACTATAAAGATCGAGTATGTGGCAACTTGTGAAGCTACTAAAGAAGCTGTTTGGCTCAGGAAATTCTTGATAAATCTGAAAGTTGTTTTGGACGTGTCAAAGCCCATCACACTTTATTGTGATAATAGTGGTGTTGTAGATAATTCTAGAGAGCCTAGAAATCACAAGCGCAGGAAACACATAGAGCGAAAGTATCATCTTATCCTAGAGATTGTGCATCAAAGTGACATGATCGTCAAGCATATAGCTTCAGAGCACAATATTGCTGATCTGTTTACCAAGGCCCTCACGGCTAAAGTGTTTGAGGGTCACTTGCAGAATATGGGTCTATAGGATAGGGCATGTTTAGACTAGGGAAAGTGGGAGATTTTGTACTGGGCGGTTTGTGCCCTAATTTATTGCATTGTGTACTTTGTTTTATTGTTTGACTTTTACAATGTACAATCCATTAGCTTTAGGTCAAGTGGGAGATTGTTGGGGTTGATGCCCTAAATCTCGTAGAGTCCTATGGTTTGTAATTGTAAGGTAGAAACATTTCATTTGTGTTAAAATATTTGATATTTTATTTCAAAATTAGTTGCATTAACCACAAACCAATAAACTAACATCTATGGTTATCTTTTAGCTTAAATATGTATGTAGAGACATACGGGTGGATCATGTTTAAGTGATAACCTAAATGGTCTATAGTAGATGAATAAGGTTAGATATCATATCCTGGTGATACTATGGGTATAACCCGCTTTGTAGGTGTTACAATTGTTGTAAAGTGCTACAAATGATCTGATCCTAGTCATTCATGTTGAGACATGTGAGCGGGGATATTCTATACAAAGAAGTTTGTATAAGACCAGACCACGAAATGTTTAGTCTCGTTATATAACGTCGTTCATAATAGAGACTTACATTTCACCAGGATGACTATAGGTAACAAGACCTGAATCCTGAGTGAGTTGTGAACTCCTGCCTATGAGGGTAGTCCTTTGATTTGTATGGGTGAGAGTGGCCAGATCATCGACTCAATAAACCTACCATTTTAGGGATTTATTTGATTGGGGAGTTGGGAAAAAAGTTACATAAGAAGGAATTCACCCTTCCCCATTGTCGGGAAAAATAGATAAAATTACTCCCTTAAAGGCTGATTTTAGGGCTTGAACAATGTGGCGTCACACCTTCTCCTGGCCCGAGAGAGGTCTGATCATCTCCTAGTGATAAAGTACTCTTAAAGGTGGCACCTATGAAGAGTGTTCTACAGTTTGGAAGGAAAGGGAAGCTAAGCCCGAGGTTCATTGTACCTTTCGAGGTCTTGGAGTGAATTGATCTTGTAGCTTACCGATTGGCATTGCCTCCATCACTTTCTTCAGTTCATAAGATCTTTCATGTTTCGATGCTGAAAAAGTATGTGACATATCCATCTATGTAGTTGACTTTGAGCCACTGTAGTTCAATGACAACTTAAGCTACAAGCAGAAGCCTGTAGAAATTCTCGCCATAAAGGTAAAGATATTGCACATAAGGAAGATAGCATTTGTGAAAGTCTTGTGGCAGAATCACCAGTTCAAGAAGGCTACCTGGGAGCGAGAGGATGAGATGAGGACCCAATACCCAGAGTTTTTCCAGGAATGCACTTTTAAGGACGAAAGTTCTTTAAAGAGGGAAAAATGTAATATCCCGAAATTTTGTTCGTAATGCAATTTCAGTATTTTATAATATTCGAGATCATTTTTGAATTTTGAAAATTTAATTGGATTACTGAGATTCAATTATTGAGAAAGGGATGTTTCAATTTAATTGTTTAATCAGAGAAAAATTGTGGAATTGGACTTTATGTCACACAAATTAATTTGAAATTAGTGTCAAGAATTAATTTCATTTTGGAAGGGGTTATGTCACACAAATTTAATTTGAAATTAATGTCAAGAATTAATTTCACTTTGAAAGGAGGTTATGTCATACAAATTTAGATTGAAATTAATGACAAGAATTAATTTCATTTTGGAAAGGGGTTATGTCACACAAATTTAATTTGAAATTAATGTCAAGAATTAAATTCATTTTAGAAGAGGGTTATGTCACACAAGTTTAATTTAAATTCATGTCAATAATTATTTTCATTGTGGAAGGGGGTTACTTAAATTCTTTGTGAATTGAAAATTTTAAGGGAGAAATGGATTAAAAGTTGGAAGTAGAGTCTGATTGAAGGAAGATTTTGGAGATTAGAATCTTGAGGGTGGTTCTTGCTCAGGCTTTGTTGGGGAATTGAATTCAAATATTGATTATTGAAGACCTGGTTGGATCGATATCTGAATATAGTATCGAGGTAAGTAATCTTACTACTGGAACTGCCCACGTATCAGGCAATGTAGTTATGATTTACTGGGGATTTGATGATGGTTTGATGTTTATATATGCCTTGCTAATATGAGGATTTAAAAGACTAGATGCGCATAGAGATATTCGAATGCTAGCATGATTTGAGTATATTATTATTTTATGAGTTTCTATTTGCTCTGAGGGTGATGAGGTATATATGTAGGTTATGGAGCTAGGATGGGAACTCGAAGATTTTTATGGAGCTAGGATGACGAGATGTATATGTATGTTATAGAACCATTGATGATGAGATGTATATGTATGTTATGGGACTAGGATGACGAGATGTATATATATGTTATAGAACCATGATGATGAGATGTATATATGTATTAGAACCATATTATGATACTTATGATGTTGAGATCATGATAGTGTCTTCACTGATTAGTTAGATGCCCACTAGAGGTTGTGTGTCATTCGGGATTCACTAGAGGTGGTGCTTTCCTTCGGAATTCACCAGAGGTTGTGTATCCTTCGGGATTCATTAGAGGTGGTGGTTTCCTTTAGGATCCACCAAAGATTGTGTTTCCTTCGGGATTCATCAGAGATTGTGTTTCCTTCGGGATTCACCAGAGGTTGTGTTTCCTTCAGGATTCACTAGAGGTGATGCTTTCGTTTGGGATTCACTAGAGGTTATGTTTCCTTCGGGACTCACTAGAGGTGGTGTCTCCTTCGGGGTTCACCAGAGGTTGTGGGTCCTTCGGACTTACTAAAGGTAGTGGGTATACTTAACTACAGTAGAATGAAATTCAGTTATTCATGTATGTATGTGTCCCATGAGAGTGCTTACATTCCACTAGAGATAGGCATCTAGAGGATATAAATGCCTAGTCTGACCCTATTAGTGGGGTTACTTACTGAGTATTTTATACTCACCATTTCTCATGTTTATGTTTCAGGTAAGGGTAGGAACACGCCGACAAATGACAAGAGGAATCCATGAACGAGCCACTAGGGACCAGTTTTAACACTTCCACTCATGTTTTAAGAGTTCTTTGATTTTTTTAACTTTCGATCTTGACATTTGAAACTTATCGTTCGTAATTTTTTTTTTTCAGACTTATTTATTTCCATTGATGACTTATGGGTACCTTATCATTTGATTTTTATATTTGAATTTAATGAATATCTTTTAAGTTACCTTATTTATTTAGCATTTATTTCACTATAAAAAAGATATCATTTTAACTTTCATGCATGCATGCGTTTAGTAACGATCTAGCTTGAGTCCTAGGAAGTCGGGTCGTTACAGTTGGTATCAGAGCCCAGGATTTGGGTTCTAAAGACTGACTTACTATGTAAGTCTAGATAGTCCTTGTGGCCTATGAACGGATTCCTCGTCATCGCCAGGTATGTCTTATCAATTATAAGTTTTATGATAATTGTGCATTAAAATATTTATTTAGCTTAAAGGCACCAGTTATGTCCTAATGCAAGGCCAGTGACTCGATAGAAGATATTATAAGTTGTTTATTCTGGTATGACGCTACAGAAGGAAAAAGGTAAATGAATAAATATATAAATAAAATTATGAGATTACTTAGCACTAGTTTATCTCATGAAAATTAGGTTAGAAACGAACAAATACATATACCTCAGTTCAGAGATCTTAGAAGGTTGTTGAAACTATGTAAAGTTATGACAATTTAGGAATAAAGGTATTTAAATGTTTAAGCCAAGGAATAAAATTGTCTAGACAATAATTCATTAAGGACTAGTATTATGTTTTTTTGTTGAGTAGTGCAATTGATGTTAGTATAAATAAATTCTTTCACAGGCCACGTACTCAAGTATAAGGTTAAAAGTTGTTTTATGGATAAAAAGGTGAAAAAGAAGAGAATCTAGATTTATTAAACGTTCTGAGATATTAAAACCAAACATTTTGAGAGGAATTTTGGAAAGGATTAATAAGTCATAATCACTTTGGTAATACTATGACTTGATGGACTAGGTACATAAGTACATTATGTGTAGTGAAATGAAGGATTCTTTTGGATTATCTAGCTAAGTTGATGTCATAAGGAAGCCAAAATAGTTGGACATGAGTTTAGACTTAAAGGGATAAAACAAAGTGTTATTTGTTTGGGTTGAAGGATTATTTTAGAGTACCTAGATTAATTAATTCCATAGCCTTATTGTGGTGAGGAAATCAAAATTAGACAAATTTAAACAAACGAAAGTCTTTTGGAGTTTAAAAGCATGAAATTTGGTGAAGGAGAATTCTACAGGATGAACATTCTTAGTGAGAGAGATAAGACTTATGGAGGAGTTAAGTAAAATATACTTATTAGTAAATAAATTATATTCCACTTGGAAAATGAAAAAAAAAAAAGTATCCCAGAAAGTTTACTCTTTTGGAAAGAGAAATGAATTTAATGTGTTCAAAACTCCTAGTTAAGTATGGTTTGGAGGCATGATATGAGGGATTACAAGGAATTTTTTTGGTGTAAAAGAAAAATATCTCATTATCATGTGGAACTTTAGGAGAATATGAGTTGGTTGGAAAGATAGCTTACATAGGTGATCGATATGGAACTTTTTTTAACACAAGAATCTGTTACTGAAATAAAAGGTTGAGAAGGGATAAGCTAAATGGAGTTACTAGTAACAGTAGATGTTCAAGAACTATTGACATGGTATGTTGAGGCTTCATTAGTTAAAAGGTAGACCATTGAAGGCATTAGTAAGATTTAAGGGATTTTGACGTAGTGTGCAAGTTCGAATCATAGACTAGCATGACCATCAATTTAATTGAAAAAGGAAATTAATCTAGCTCAAGGTAGATAAAAGTGGTATATGCACAAAAGTAAGTAAGTTGGATCTTCCAATATCACCATTGGCATAAGGGATAGACTAGTCATAAAGTTGAGTTGATAACAAGAAGTTGCTATAAGTGGGTGTGGAGCAGTACAGGATAGTATGTTTTTCGTTGCATGGGCAATGAGTTAACTAGCTCTAGGGAGTACGAGTAATTCAAGCTATGACTTATTAATTAAGAAGGTTTTATCGTAAAAACTAACTTCGGGAATCAATTGCGATTATTAAGAGGTTATGAAAATGTGTTATCAATTGACTGATGCTTTAGCATCTAGGGACTTTAAAACCTCATTTTCAGAGGGAATTTTAGACTCATGCGCAGTAAGGTCTAAGTAATGATATGTGATTGTTTTAAGGCTAAAGAATAATATGATGTTGTGTTTTCTTCGAGATTCACTAGAGGTGGTGGTTTCCTTCGGGATACATTAGAGGTTGTGTTTCCTTCGGGATTCATTAGAGGTAGTGTTTTCGTTTGGGATTCACCAAAGATTGTGTTTTCTTCGCGATTCACTAGAGGTGGTGTCTCCTTCGGGGTTCACCAGAGGTTGTGGGTCCTACGGGATTTACTAGAGGTAGTGGGTATACTTAACTATAGTAGAATAAAATTCAGTTATTCATGTATGTATGTGTCCCATGAGGACTAGGAGAGTGCTTACGTTCCACCAGATATAGACATCTAGAGGAAATAAATGCCTAGCCTTACTGTAGTAGTGGGGTTACTTATTGAGTATTTTATACTCATCCTTTCTCATGTTATGTTTCAAGTAAGGGTAGGGATGCGCTGGCGAATGATAAGAGGAATTCATGAACGTGCCACTGGAAACCAATTTTAATGCTTCCGCTCATGGTTTAAGGGTTCTTTTATGTTTTTAACTTTTGGTCTTGACATTTGAAACTTATCGTTTGAGTTTTTTTTTTTTTTTTAGATTTATGGGTGCCCTATCATTTGATTTTAATATTTGAATTTAATGAAGATCTTTTAAATTATCTTAATTGTTTAGCATTTATTTCACTAAAAAAGGATGTCTTTTTAACTTCCATGCATGCATGCGTTTAGTAACAGTTTAGCTTGTGTCCTAGGAAGTTGGGTCGTTACAATTAAAGTGCCTGGTTTGAGGACGAACCAGTAGTAAATCACTTACCTTGGAATTAAGTCCGAATAACTAGCAATTTGACTTCAGAAAACCTTGAATCCTGAATAAATCCAAAAACATAAACCAAAATTAAATCTAACGTTTAGGGCACAATTCTAATAACAACTTAACCCGAACATGTCCAAACAATTTACCTAACTCTTGGTTTGATCTAAAACCACTTTTAAGCTTCAAAATCGGCACGATCCAACAACTATATCACCAAAATCAACCTTTAACTCTAATGGATAGCAACTTTACACCTTCTAATCCAACCTCAAAAAATCACAATTAAAACAAAAGCTAAGTTGACACTTAATGGGTATCCAACAATTCTCAACAACGACCCGAAACCTTACAAAAAAGGATGTCGGACAATTTTAATCTTGTCGGAAAGTACCTTGAGAGTCTGTAAAACCCAATTTTAACATCAAAACAATATAGGTAAGCCAAAACTTAAATCAAAATTTGATGGGTATTCAAGATCTTCCAAGAAAACTTATAAAATAACAAATAACTTACCCAAAATATGAATTTCGGCGACAATGGCACTAGCGGCAGTGGTGACAGTAGTAACCATAGACGGGCAGTGGGCGTTACTGTCAGACTGTGCAAATTGTTTAGGCTAGTGGGTGGTAGTGAAGGTCTTGCATGAGGAAGGTTTACGAGAGTGAGAGAGAATTGAGGGTTTTCATTTTTATAGATTTTATTCAATAGTGATTACGGACAAACCAGAGCTTCGAGAAACGATCCAACCGTTCTAAACAAGACTTTATACGTCTTCAATTTCAGCACGATCCAATGGTTCAAACTCTAGAAATAAATAATTTTGTAAAAATTGTCGCTGAAAAATCGAATTGTTACCTTTCTCTCCGATTTTCTACCTCTTTTCACTCTCCTTTAATTTCAAATATCTCAATTCTTTCATTTTTTAAAAAAGTTTTAAAAAGATAAATAAAATATTTTATCATAATATCTCCAAAATCTCCAAAGATTCTATCAAATTAACAAATCAATTAATTTCTAAAATTATCTTAATTTAGGCTCCAAAAACCAAAATTAAAGGATATACAATCCATCAATTTGGTACAAATCAAATCCTTCCAAATATTTAAATCAAATTTAAAACCACATGTAATTAATTGTCTTCTCAATTGTTTTAAGTTGGCTCCAAAATCTAAAAAGTAAAGGAAAGTAAAGCCCAACAATTTAAGATAATTAACTCTAATTTATCCGAAACTCGAGATGTTATACACATAATTGAAAATTAAACATTGAAAGTATTAAGGACAGTTAGAAGTTTTTTCAATGTTTTCTAAAGTTCGTAGATCAAATCGACATAAACTTGATAGTTAAGAGGCTATACTTATAATTTAATAATATTTCAAAATTTAGACAAATGTTGGGCATCATGATTTATGGTTAGGCCCATGAGAAAAATGAGATTGAGAAAGCTAGCCCATGACCAATAAATGTAGATTTGGGCCTAGTTGAAGGCCCAAAATTCAGTGTAGTATTGATATTACATGTGCAATTAAAAAGTTTTTTTTAAAATAAATAAATAAATAAATAAAATTAGATACCAAACCTAGTACCCTAAAAAACAACGTATGATGTATCCTAAGATGGATAGGGTTTAAAATAAAACTCGTAGTATTTTTTTTTTCTTTTTAGTAATTATATATTTAAAAAGAAAGAATAACTACATTTTCAGTAGTTAAAGATTTTAAAATAATACCCTTTCTAATCATTGATTTTTATTTTTTATGAACAAAGTTAAAATGATTAATTTATTATTATTATTTTAAATATTGACATGACATTTTAAATTATAATAATTTAAAATAATTATCTTTTTCTCTCACTCCTCACTCCACCCTCGTTTTTCACCTCTTTTATAATTATTATTTTCAATTAAAAATATCAAGTAAAGATTGAAGAAGCTCTTAAACATATTAATGACTAAAATGGTACATGTTGAAACAATAGTACCTAGAAAGACTAAAAATATAACTATTCTAGAAAAGAAAAAACAAAAGAGAAAAAAAAAATACTCTATTTTGATCTATTTAGTTTCCCTTGATCTATGGGTTTCAAATTGTTATACTTTTACTCTTGAATTTTAAGTTTAATTTCTGTTTGGTCTTTAAATTTCAAAATGTTACATTTTGACTTTCGAGTTTCCAGTTTAGTATTCATTTGGTTTTTAAATTTCAATAATCTACACTTTTATCCCAATTTTTCACTAATGTTCATATTGATCTTTTGTATTAACTTTCAATTAATTAATATAAATTAATTATGAAATGAAAATTTAAAATTAATTTTAACCATAATGAAAAATTAGTGAAAATTAGTGGAAGATTTTCAAAAATAGAAAAATAAAGAAAATTATCTACACAAAATAACAAATTTTAATTATTTTAGACTTTTATCAGTTTCTATCACTGATAGATATTAATAAACTTCTATTAGTCTTTATTAATGATAGATTTCTATCAGTTTTCCATAAATGCTGATATATGTTTATCAGTGTTTTTTTTTTTCTATTTTGTAAATAGTTTAACATTTTTTTATATTTGTGAAAGTTTTCCAAAATTAATTAATAGGCATCAGTAGTGATTTAATTATTTCATAAAAGATCCAGATTAACCGTGTAGATCGTAAACAAACTAAAACCCAAGGATTAAGTATGTGCAAAATTAAGCCTAGTTCAACTGCAAATGGTAATTGTCTAAGAATGTAGCAAAGTGAATCTAACTCAATGATAAATAGTAATTATCTAATTGACATGATATTTCTTTTGATCCAATGTTTAATTGATGGTCATGTAATTATCGTGGATTTAAAAATAAAAAAAAATAATAATTGTATTTTTATTAAAAAAAAAAAAAAAAAGATGGNAGGTCTTGGGACCGCTCCGTACGAAACCGTTGTCATGTCAACGTCTTTAACGGGTCCCACTTTCTTTCCATTTTTTATTATCGATTTTTTCTTTTAAAATTTTTAATTTCTATAATCTTTTTTTTTTAAAGAAAATATTTTAAATTGTAACAATTTAATTTCTTTTCTTGGCCGACCTAAGTATATACCAACATGCAACCAACGTTTTGAGTCTCATGAAAATATCATAAATGTCGATGTGGATTGATACTTTAGTAAAAAAAATTTAATTATTAAATAAAAATCTTGCATTTATTAAAATGTTAAACATGTTTATCATTTATATTTATAATTAATAAATTTTCTTTCTTTCTTTGTTTTTCTAAAAGTTTTTCATAGATTTTTTTTTTAATTGAATAATAGAAATATCAATTTATCTCACATGTCTCGAATCTATTAAAATGTGAAAATTTCAATGAATATATGGATGAAAATTTAATATCATGCATGCATGTTTTTTTTTTTAAAAATGTTATACATAAATTTGTCGTGTTGATAAGTGAATCAATTTAGACATTTTATTAGAGTTTTTCATTTTAAAACCGTTAATGCATAACTTTCACAAGTATATAAGATTTCTTTAAATAAAAAGATTAATGTAAATTAGAAAAAAAAAAGGGGTAATCAAATAGATAGTTGCCAAAAGAGCTTACTAAGGATTAAGAGATGCATTGTTCAAATTCCCCACTCTCCTTGATATTAAAAAAAAAAAAAAAGATGAGCTAGTTTACATTAACTTATCTTCGACTATTTTATTTTGTAATCTAAAAAGAATTAATATTTGTTGTCAAAGTGAGTACAACTCTACTAAGGTCAAAAATTTAAATGTACTGTGATCTCATTATTGTAGTTAACCGAATTGATAATTAGCGTAGATCTTAAAAATCACAAATAATCCCATGATCATCGTTATGTTCACTAAAATAAGAAAATTGATAGATTTCTTTTGTACAAATTTTCTAAAATTATAAATCGTGATATTTATTTTTATCAGATGTGAAATTTGATTAGACTTTTCACAACATTTCCCTTAGGACAAAGAAATAGTAAGGAACCTTTTAGAATAAGCATCTATTGCTTTTTTTTTTTGTCATTTTTTTAATGAACAATATTGATAAAAACCCAAACCTTCATAATGGTATGATATTATCTATTTTGGACATAAATTCTAATAATTTTGTTTTTGGTTTTATCCTAAAAGACTTCATACCAATGAAGATAATTGTCCTTATACTTATATACCCATGATCATTATCTTCCCTAACCAATATGGGATTTTGTTCGCACTCCTAATATAGATACATGATTGAACCTCATGCTTCAAAGTTGATGATATACGTTTTGAAGGGATTGGATCTTTTGCGGAAGTGTATGAACGCTAGTGCCATTGAATTTAATTTAGGAAAGTAGAAAAACAGAGAAAACAATATACAGGTTAAATATTACTAGAAGTGAAACTTACCTTTGAAGACCGTCTTTAAAGAATTTTCCTCACAGTACGAACTTCTGTTGGTGAAAATTAAAGTTTTAAAAGAAAAGGAAAAAAACATTTGGTTGAAAATCCCACATTGCTTAATTTTGAAAGAAGAGTCTCCTTCGTATATTCCCATCTTGGATTATGGATTTGGGCCCCAAAGGGTATCCATATCTTAGAGGGAGTGAAGGGATAGATAAATGTGGGTATGGTGGACATCCAACACATGCGTGCCAGAGCGGAGCACATGTCTGTGATTATTTTTTTAAAAAATAAATATTATTATTATTATAGCTCCACATGTTGCAAGTAGAGAGTGTCGATTAAATCTTTCGGGTGTATTGCGATAAATATTATTATAGCTCCACATGTTGCAAGTAGAGAGTGTCGATTAAATCTTTCGGGTGTATTGCGCACCTGCACATTCATTGGTTGTGCATTCTTTGCATCGTCTTCTATTGGCCATTGAGGCTTATAAAAGGCGTAAGCCTTTTGGCATTTAGACATAACTTAATTCTCCATATTCTCTCTCGTCCCCTTTCTTTCTTCTGTTCTTGTTTTTCGAGCAAGTCAGTCTGAAGGGTGTGAGTTTTCAATCGGTCATGGTGCTACTCAGATCGAAACAATATTATTTATTTTGGAATATTTTATCCTGGGGACGATGTGGAAATTCCGTAGAACTGCTTGCACACTTTGGCATAGCCGCAATCTTAAAGAGAGTGAGATCTCTGACCCAGCATGTAACGAGTTTCTATCTTGCAAGTTACATTTACTTGACGACTGCCATTCGGGACTGTTCGCTACCATCAAATCCTGTCCGTCGAAGGGTAGTTAGTTCCAACAATTTTAAGACGATACATCTGTCGCTATTGTGATAGCCCTTTCAAATCAAAACGAAATTTTGACCTCCGACCTCAATCGTCCATTCTCATTCGAAGGAGCGAATTTCAAACAGTGGAAGTAGAAGATGCTGTTATTTCTCAAGTAAAAAAGGTTGCCTATGTTTGCACTATGGAGAAGCTAACTATTCCAATAGAAGATCCTACTGAACAACAAATCAAAGAAGCTGCTAATAGGAAAGAAAAAGATCTTCTATGTAAAAACTTCTTATTAAATGGTTTGACTGATGATTTTTATGATTACTACAACTCATTGAAGACGTCAAAGGAAGTTTGGGACACCTTGCAGAAGAAGTACAATATTGAGGAGATCGGGTTGAAAAAGTATGTTGTCAGCGGTTACCTTAAGTTTTAAATGACGGATGAAAAATCTATGGAGGATCAGTCCCAAAAACTGCAGAAGATAGCCCACGAAATAATAAGTGAAGGTATGCCCCTAAACGATCAATTCCAAATTACTGTTATTATTGAAAAACTATCTCCCTCGTGGAAGGATTTTAAGAAAACCTTGAGGCACAAGATGAAGGAGTTTTCCTTCGAGAGTCTAATCACCACTTGAGGATTGAGGAGGAAGCCCAAAAATAGGACCAAAGAGAGGAGGTGACCATCGTTCTTTGAAAATCCATCTCTATTGTGATAAAGCCTGACCAAAAGTTGAAGGTGAAAGAACCCTGTGAGAAGAGAATTTCGAGCGGAAGCGGATCGATCAAAAACTATTTTTCATTGAATATAAATTTTACAGTAAACAATAAACAAGATATGCATTTATTTATACATTACAGCATGCTAATGAAAAGGTTTTAGAAACCTCACCTTTGAAGACCTTTCTTCAATATTTCCCTCGAACAGTACAAGAATCACTTGAAGACTTTCTCCAAGAAAAAACTCGAACAAGTTCGAACACGACCACAAAGGTTTCCTTTGTATTCTTAGGGTGAGAATTCAGGAGTGTTAGACTCTAGCTATTTTGGATTTGAGGAAAAACTTAATGGTAAGGAGGAGGGAATGAGAATATTCTCAAAAACTCAAAAACACATAGAACTCTTCTGTTATTTTCTCATTGTCAAAATCGACAATCTCTTGCAAGAAAAAGAAACCTTTTCTTTTTCAACGTACCAAAATTAACCACTACCCACTTACGTGGGTGAAGAGAAAAGAAGAGGAAGGGAATGGTAACTCCATCCCTTATTATTAAAATAATAATTAATATAAATATAATAACTAACTTATCATATTATATATATATATATATATAGATAGATAGATAGATATATTAAATTATATGTTATATCAAATATAACACATAACGTATAGTTTTAATATTGTATCACATACAATATAAGTTATAGTTTATTTTCTCTCTTATATGACATTTAATATAAATCATATTTATATTAAATTTAACAACTATGAATCCAATTCATAGAAACTATATTTGAATCTCATTCAAATATTTATTTCCTCTCATTAAGCTATAATGTATCAAATACATTATAACAATTATATCACATATAATTGAATCAACTTAATTATATCTATATAAATTAAATCCCTCTATTAATTTGAACAATTCAAATTAATCCAAAAACCGATTCTCAAATAATCCTATTGAACTACCAAGGGGACCTTATGGACCTGTAGATTGAAGCTCCAACGATACATGAATAATTAATTAAACTTTTTAATTAAATTATTCACCACCCGTTAATTTTCAGGCACTCCACTAAAGACCGACAACTACATTCTTCGTACTACAAATATATTTCGTGTCCATTGGATATAACAATCAACAGTACAATGACCCTTCACGAATTGCTCGTAATTACAACTAAATCAAATTACCGTTTTGCCCTGTAGTTACATCTAACTCCTTAAGTACTACTGATTCCTCTAATGAACAATAGATCATAGTTCAACTATGACTAAATCCCTCTAGGCCAGGAAAGGGTGTGATGTCACATTGTTTAAGACCCAAAATCAGCCCTTAAGGGAGCAATTTATCTACTTACCCCTGCCTCGGGGAAGGAGTGAATTCCATCTTGTATAGCTGTGTTCCCAACTCCCTAGTCAGACGAAAACCCAAAATGGTAGGCTTGTTGAGTTGGCGATTTGGCCATTCTCACCCATACAAATCAAAGGAACGTCCTCATAGGCAGGAGTTCACAACTCACTCAGGATTCAAGTTATGTTACCTATGGTCATGTTGGTGAAATGTAAGTCTCTATTATGAACGATGTTATATGATGAAACTAAAAAATTTGTGGTTCGGTCTTTTACAAACTCTTTTGTATAGAATATCTCCGCTCATATGTTTATACATGAAGGATCCGGATCAAATCATTTGTAGCACTTTACAACAATTGTAACACCTACAAAGTAGGCCATACTCGTAGTGTACCAGGATAAGGTACCCAGCTTTATCCATCTACTACAAACTATTTAGGTTATCACTTACACATGATCCACCCGTATATCTCTACATACATGTTTAAGTTACAAAGATAACCTTGAATGTTAGTTTATTGGTTTGTGGTTAATACAACTAAAATATCATATATTTTATAAACAATGAATAAAATATCATATATTTTATTAAATACACAATGAGTTTGTTCAATAATGTTTACAAACTATAGGACCCTACATGATTTAGGGCATCAACCCCAACACAAGGAAACCAAGAGGAAAGGTCAGAACCATGGTTCTAGCAACCAGAATAATTAGAAGAAGCATAAACCCCCCTGGGAGGAATGGTACAATTCCTTTGCTTTAACTGTAATAAACATGGACATATAGCTAGGAACTGTAGGAACATGCGTCATCCTGTTGGTCAGGTAAATCTGACAAAAGAACCATTAGTTTCCATGATCACAAAAGTAAATTTGATCGATGGTTCTGAGGGGATAGTGGATAGACACTGGCGTTACATGCCATGTCTATCATGACCTTAGTCTATTTAAAACTTATCTTGAAACTAAGGATAAGAACATCCTGTTGGGGGATCACCACTCAACGAAAGTTGCTGGAACTAGCAAGGTGGCATTGACGTTCACATCTGGGAAGACTCTCACCTTGAAGAATGTCCTATACACTCCTAAGATAGGAAAGAACTTGGTCTCGAGCTATCTCCTCAACAAGGGCAAATTTACTCAAACTATAGGAGTAGATTTATATACCCTTACTAAGAATATGTATTCGTAGGAAAGGGCTATGCAACTGAGGACATGTTCAAATCAAACCTATATATAAATAAAATGAAATCTTTTGTTTATATACTATGTTCTTTGAATGTTTGACATGCTAAACTTTTTCATGTTAATAAGAGATTAATTAGTAACATGATTAGGTTGGAAATGATACCTAAGTTATCCATGAATGATTTTGATACATGTGAGTATTGTAGTCAGACTAAAATAACTGTGACTCTGCATAAATCTATACTTAGGGAATCTGAGCCTTTAGATTCAATTCATCTGACTTATGTGAATTTGATGGCACCCTGACTAGGAACAATAAAAGGTATTTTATTACTTTTATTGATGATTGCTTTGATTTTTCCTTTGTATACTTGCTGAAAAACAAAAACGATGTGATTGATGCTTTCAAATTTTTTGTAACTGAAGTAGAAAATCAGTTTAACAGAAAGGTTAAAAGACTTTGTAGTGATAGGGGAACTGAGTACGACTCAGAAAACTTTATTGAGTTCTTCAACTCACGTGGAATAATACACGAAAGGACTGCACCTTACTCTCCCGAAATGATTGAAAAAGTCAAAAGAAAAAATAGAACTTTAGCTAAGCTAATAGTTGTTATTTTACTCAATTTAGGAGCTGCGTCTTATTGGTGAGGTGAAATCATTCTTACCGTGTGTTATGTTCTAAATAGAATACCAAATTCTAAAAATACAACTTCACCTTACGGAGTCCTCAAGAATAAGAAACCAAACTTGTCATACCTTAGGACTCGAGGGTTCTAGCTTTTGTAAGAATTCCAGACCCTAAAAGAAAAAAGCTAGCTAATCGAGTCTATGGTGTGTCTTTATAGATTATGCCATAAATAGTAAAACCTATAAGTTTTATGACCTAGTAAACTAAGTGATCATTGAATCAAATGATGCTAACTTCTTTGAGAATAGATTTCCCTTTAAATAAAGAAATAGTGGGGGCTCGGGATTTAGTAGTCTAACCTTAGTTAGAAATCCTACCTCTATAGAGGAAGTCGACCTAGAACCCATAATAAGCAAAAGAACTAGAATCGTCAAGGATTTTGAGGATGACTTCCATAACTATAATGTAAAAAAAGATCCCAAAGACCTAAAAGCTTCCTTGTCCTCTGTATTTGCCAACTTATGGCAAGAACTGATAAATGATGAGATGGATTCTCTTGAGTCAAATAAGACTTGGCACTTAGTAGACCTACCTAAAGTTGCAAGGCAATAGGGTGCAAATGGATCTTAAGGAAGAAGATTAGACCTGATGAAACAGTTGACAAGTTTAAAGCCAAGTTAGTGGAAAAGGGCTTTAGACAAAGAGAAAACATAGACTTCTTTGATACTTTCTCCCTTATCACTTGAATTACCTCAATCCTTGTTTTGTTTTCTCTCGCTACCCTTTATAACCTTGTAGTACATTAGATGGACGTAAGGACTGCTTTCCTAAATGGTGAACTTGAAGAAGTGATTTATATGGAACAACTTAAGGGCTTTATAGTCCATGGTCAAGAGAATAAGGTTTGTAAGCTAGATAAATCTCTATATGGTCTGAAAAAAGCTCCTAAACAATGGCATGAAAAGTTCGATAACCTATCTTATCTAAAAGTTTCAAGGTCAATAAAAGTGAAAAATGCATCTACTACAAACTTGAAAATAATCTTTGCACTATTCTGTATCTATATGTAGATGATTTTTTAATCTATGGGTCGAACTTGCATGTCATAAATTATGTAAAATCTTTGTTGAGTGCAAACTTTGATATGAAAGACTTAGGAGAAGCAAGTGTAATCTTAGGCATAAAAGTGAATAGGTCTGAAAAGGGAATTTCTTTAGATCAATCTCACTATGTAGAAAAGATTCTAAAGAAATATAATTACTAAGAATGTAAACCAACATGTATTCTTTATGACCCTTGTGTTAAGTTGTTCAAGAACATTGGTGACAATGTTAATCAAACTGAGTATGCGAGCATCATAGGCAGTCTCAGGTATGCTACTGACTGCACTAGGCCTGATATAGCTTACGTTGTAGGATTACTTTGTAGGTTTACAAGCATACCTATTATAGAGCATTAGAATGCTATAGAAAGGGTTATCTGGTACTTAAAGAAAACCCAAAACCTAAGATTACATTATCAGAAGTTTCTTGCTGTCCTGGAAGGGTTCAGTGATATTGATTGAAACTCCCTCTCGGACGATTCAAAGACTACAAGTGACTATATTTTCAATATAACAGGTGGAACTGTCTCTTGGAAATCCAGGAAAAAGACTATTATAGTCCAATCGAAAATGGAGTCAGAAATGATAGCACTAGTAACAACTAGAGAAGAAACAGGTTGACTTAGAAGTTTGCTATCAGAGATTCTCCTATAGAAAAAGATGGTACCAACCATATTGATCCATTGCGATAGTACTGCCGCAATCGCAAAAGTTCAGAATCGTTACTACAACAAAAAGAGACGACGAATACGTTGTAAGTACAGTACCATTAGAGAGTTCCTCACCAGTGCAGTTAAAGTGGATCATTACGGACTGATGAAAACTTGGAAGATCCTTTGACGAAAGGACTGACAGAGAAAAGGTTTTCAAAGCCTCGAAAAGGATGGGTCTCATGCCTATAGAGAGATGAATCACTGTGAGGAAAACCAACCTGTAGATTGAAGATCCCAAGAAACAGGTTCAACAACTAGTAACTGATCACAAGTGATATGAAGTGAATCATGCTAAAGTAAATACAGAGTTCCCTTCCTATGACCTAGAGTCTGAGCATGATACCCTGATACGTAAGAAAGATTGGACTTAGTTCTTAATGAGATCTATACTTGATGTCAAGTAGGGTACCTAGCTACAAGTGTACTCCTGATAAACTCACCTATATGAATGTGGAAGTGGGGGTCACTTCCTATGGAGTTCTTGGAAAGCTCTCTAAAGCGTTCAATAAACTAGGATACACATGCTAGACCTTAAAGCACAGGCTTTTGAACTACACCCTAATGATGCTATGTGTGTGATGTTGTTAAAGATAGAGTTCAAAACCAAGAGTTAATCTAGTATATTCTAAATCATCAACGCTATGTAAAGGTTCAACTCGTAAGACACCTTTTTTTATACACAGTATTGTATAGATTGATATTGCTCAATGGAAAATGTTTTTCTTATATTTTAAATTTTCAAGTGGGAGATTGTTGGTGAAAATTCAAGTTTTAAAAGAAAATGAAAAAAACTTTGAAAATTTAAAACATAAGAAAAACATTTGAATATTAATCTTGAATTTTCAAATATTTTTTTTATTCATATTAACTTTAATATGAATCTATTAACTTTAACCTATAGTTTTATATGAATATTATTCATATAATTAATATTTGAATTTCATCTAAATATAAATATCTCTCTTATATTATAAAGTTTAATTTTGATTCTCATTCAAAATTAACTTTATATTATACGTATCCATATACATTAAATTAATTGTATCTTATACAATTAATTTACATTCCTTTATTTAATTTGAATGATTCAAATTACTCCAAAACTAAATGATCATTACCCTTAGTAAGCTAGCAAGAGAACCTGATGAACCTACAGATTAGAAGCTCTAATGATACGAGATTGATTAATTAAACTTTTTAATTAAATTAACCAGCATTCATTAACTGTGAGTCGCTCTACTAAAGACCCATAACTACACTCTTTGTACTGTAAATATATTTATATAATCTATGGATATAACCATTATCAGTAAGTCAACCATTCACAAATTTCTCGTAATTACAGTTGGGTCAGAATACGATTTTACCCTTGTACTTATCTCTTACTCTTTAAGTACCACCGATAAACTAAATCTCTCTTGGAGTAACGTAAGGCTGAGGTTTTATTGTTCAAGATCCAAAATCAGCCCTTAAGGGAGCAATTCATCTACTTAACCTCAAAGACGAGAATGAGCGAATTCCATCTTGTGTAGATATGTTCCCAACTCTCTACTTGGACAAATCTCCAAAATGGTAAACTTATTAAGTTGACAATACGAGCCACTGTCACCTATACAAATCAAAATACCACCTTCATAGACAAGAGTTCATAACTCGCTTAGGATTGAGGTCGAGTTACTTATGGTCATCCTATGAAATGTTAATCTCTTTAGTTAAATTAATCATTTTGTGGTCCGGTCTTATATAAACTCTTTGTATAGGATACCTCCACTCGCGTGTCTCTACATGAACGATTTGGATCACATCGTTTGTAACACTTATAAATCTTGTAATATTTACAAAGTGGTAGTGTCATCAGGGTAAGACACCTAACCATATCCATATATGATAGACCATTTAGGTTATTACTTAAACATGATCGACCTGTATGTCTACCACATACTGTTCAAGTTACATAAAATAATTGGATTAAGTTAATAATGCAATTTAAATGTCAAACAAAATAACTTCTTATTTTATTAAATAAATAATTCGTATATACAATTTATAAACTACGAAAACCACAAGATTTAGAGCACCAACCCTAACAAGTTTATGCTAATTGAACTATGCTCATGTTGAAAAACATCTATTTATTAAGTTTTATCACACACATTATAAGTTTAGTTTTTGAACTTTTGATTGTGTGTCTATTTAGTGTGTGAACATTAAAGAGTGTATAATAATTAGTTTTAAACATTTAATATTAAGTATTAGTAAGCTTTGACTTAGTTAACATTCAAAATTTTAAGGACATAACTAGACCCAAATTTGAAAAATTTAGGCACTGTTTGATAACTTTTTCGTTTTTTGTTTTTCACTTCCAAATTTCTTTACTTGTTATCTACTTTTTACCAATGGTTTAAAAAACCAAGCCAAAATTTGAAAACTAATAAAAGTAGTTTTTAGTTTTCAAAAACTTGTTATTGTGTTTGTAATTTGGCTAAGAATTCAACTATTGTACTTGAGAAATATACAAATCATTATAAGAAATGAGGAGGAAATAGATATAATCTTCAAAAACCAAAAATAAGAAAAACGAAATAATTACTAAATCAGGACTTAGGGTCTCATTAATTATTTATATATATATATATATTAATACTCTAGGGGCATATTGAACACCAAACTAAAAATTGAGAGGCATACCATTTAAACTTCAAAGATAATTTATCCACCATTAAAGTATAAGGATTAAATATATACACATTTTAAAAGACCTTGCATAATTTAAACATTATTAAACAAAACATGAAATCTGTTCGATAAAGGTAACCTTGTGAATCAAACCGATTATAAGATAATTGGTGATAACGAAGAATTAAACTATCGATATTGATATCAATATCAACATTTCAATTTTATAAATATATTGATAAAATGTTGATATTGATATATTTTGGTATTTTAAAAAATTTATAAAAATTTTAAGATCAATAATTATGTTGTTTTTACTCTCAACCTAAACTATAAATATTTTTATTTAGTATTTCTATCATATTAGACCAAATAGATATTTTTTTTAATATTTTATGAACATTTATAAAAGATATCGAAGATATCGATATCGAACCCTAATATGTCGACGTATCTTTCAATTCTTGGTGCTAACCATATCCTCTAGAGTACTCAAACGTCAAACCCTTCACATTGGAAGAGCTTAAAAGTAAAACATATATATGGAGCATGGTTTTGTAGAGATGTACTTAATGTTTAATTAATTAAAATTGGGTTAATTAAATTAAAGAAAGGTGTTAATGAGATTGATATAATGTTTTGGACATAATATATATATAGATGGGATGTAATAATATTCCACAAATCTAGAGGATAGGACATGTCATGTC
Source organism: Benincasa hispida (assembly GCF_009727055.1). Classification (NCBI taxonomy): domain Eukaryota; kingdom Viridiplantae; phylum Streptophyta; class Magnoliopsida; order Cucurbitales; family Cucurbitaceae; genus Benincasa; species Benincasa hispida. The sequence goes on from NC_052353.1 coordinate 4,002,680, forward strand.
TCTTTTGAAGAAACTGTAGGTTTGAATAGAACATGAGATTACAAAAGGGCCCCTCCACCTTTCTTCTTAATTCATAACTCATCCTCTCCCATTATTAAATTATTCCTTTTTTTTTTTTTATCAAATTAAATTTGTTACACAATGATTGATTCATGTTCAATTATTAGATTTTACAAACCTAAATGTTTCTATATAAATATATAAATATAAAAGATTAAATGAGTTACTTTTCCTAGAACCACTGCAAAATATATGATAACAAAGTATTATAAAAAGCTTGGTTGTTGCATAAAAAAATATGCAACTTCAAAATATACCTATGTATTTTTTGTATATATTCGTATAATAAAAATATGTTAGTTATGTTGTCTATGTTCTCATTATATTTCATGATAATATTGGTTAGTTTGTATATTTTTCAATCTTTTTGAGTTGCACTTTATAAAGATGTTTACGTTAAAATCAATCGTTGGACAATTGAAATAGAAGTTTTGGCTAAACCGACTATAGTTCAATTGACATACGAATTTGTTAGTAATCACAAAGTATGTGGTTTAAATCCTCCTACACCTATTGTACTAAAATAAAGAAAAATAGAAGCTTGGTTTATATTTTTATAATTCGGGTTAATCTCTACTTCTTCCATCGACCTACTTTATGTTTAACATATATTTGGGTGTAATTTTGAAAATAGTTTCATGTAATAAAAAGAAAATCATACAATTTTTTTTAGGAAAAAATATCAATTTACACCTCTAAACTAAACATTGGGGGTTGTATCAATTCAAACCATGAATTAGTAATTTTGTATCAATTTAAGCTCTAAATTTTTGTAAATGTATCACTTAACACTTTCTTTAAGACTTAGTTTAAAAAATATCATGTAAAACATATACTATCATTGTTTTAATTAAACTTCAAAATTATTTTAAGTGAATCAAGTTAGACTCACTATTAAGATTACATTTGAAAATTGCCATGAATTCAATTATTATATGTGTGTAGACATTTTCATAAAGCCAGTTAATAAAATGGACAATTAGAATTGATGATTAGACAATTTTTAAAAGAAATATTGATTTTGAGAGTCTAAATTGATTCACTTACGAAAGTTTAAGAATTTAATTGATAAAATTATAAATCTTATAGGATCTTTATCAAAACAAAATTACAAAATTTCAAGATTTAAATTGATACAATTCTTAGTTCAAAATTATTTAAATTGATATGACCAAAGTTTCGAGATATAAATTAATATTTTCTCCATTTTTTATTCAATAGAAGTTGACCAATCTAAAAAGCAAGCCAACCATTTCTCTCATAGAAATCATATGAAGTGTCCAAGAGTCATCCAACAGTATCCATGTGGAAAAGTAAAGAACACAATAGTTTGTTATGAGAACTATTTTCGAAGTACTTCTTTTTATACGATAGTAACAAATTATATTTAATGTCCTTTGTCAAAATAATAACAACAATGCAATAATAATAAATATATTAATTGAAGACATATTTAGTATATAAAATTTAAAAATATAAGATAAAGATTTGATGCTTCCACCTTTCCCTAAAAGCTTACAATTAACTTAACCATTACATTATATTCAAGTCGAATTAATAATTATCTTTTTAAAATTTGGTTCATTTTTTAATAAAAAATATTTAGGTATAGTCGGACTGCATCTATCTTATGCGCACCAAATATAAATTTGTCAATTTTTGTTTTTTTAAAAAAAATAAATTTTTCGTAACTTTTTTTGTATGATAAAGAAGTTGGAAATATAAAGGACTTCACCTAATCATTGCTCCTTTTTTTTTTTTTTTAATTTATATATTTATACATGACATATTTTTGTAATAAAATAAATTAAATCAATCTTTTTAATCCAAGCATATATCTTATGGATAAGATTTCAATTACTATTATTAAGGTTGATGGTTCGAATGATCTCTATCTCCATTTTCGAACTATATATAAAAGAAACCCATCAATCTTTCTTTATGATAAAAAAAAATATAGAGATACATGTATGTGAATTGACTTTATGAAAAATTTAGGTTTCAATCTCTAAACATAATGATGACAGCTATGAATTTCATAACACTTCTATTGTGGCTATAATTAATTTGAGTCTAAAATCTCATGCTAGATTTTTTCAACCAGATCTAAAATTGAAAATACATCTCTTTATCCAATAAAAAAAAGTGTTGGGTTGAATTCTTAAATTTATTTAAACTACGAAATTACATGTCTTAACCATAAGATCCCTATTATGACATCATATCGACATGTTAGAGTTTTGCTATTGGTTGAATATTTGTTTAAATTTGATGATTTTTGGTTTCGTAAATGATTTGGTATTGTTATAGAAGTTGTCATAGAAAATGTTACACAAGGTGTGATTCCTGCCGTTTATTTTCTCCTTATTTGGAAAATTCTACAGAATTATCTTTCTTGGATTCTTTCCTTTTTTTAATGATCTACAAAATTCGATTGGAGTTGTTTTTCTTTTTCATTGTGCCTATTTATTTGCAAGTCTTTACATTGCTAGGATTGCTGCTTTTAATCTATCGATTCGAAGTTCTTTTGGCTGTGGTGTGGTCGTTTTATTGCAAGTTCAATTCAATGCTATCTTTAATCAACTATTTGTTGTGTAAAATCATTGTTGAAGTTTTCTCGGTCTTAGGGGAGCCTAAGATTTCATTATTGAGAAAGGATATTCTCAATCTTAGGGGAGACTAAGATTCTATTACATGAGAAGTTCTCTAACATAGCGGGAGCCTAAGTTATTATAGTGAAAGGTCTTTAGATAGAAAGATAAAGTCAAAAGAGAGAGAGTCTCATACATTGAGAAAAGCTGAAGTGTGCTTCATTAATATTCGCAAACTTAGGAAGGAACATAAGTTCTATATATTGAGAAGGAGTCTCACATCTAGGAAGAGCCTAGGTGATTAATAAGTTAGGCTCAACTTGTATCATTGTAAACACCATTACCTTACAAATAAGTACTATGTTTGACTTTTTAATATTAGTGAATTATCTTTCTCAGACACACTAACTCAAGACATAGGTGGTTTATCACGTAGCTGGTTACTAATCCCAATCTCCGTATGTTTTTACTTGATTTATCGTTTGTTATTATTTTGTTACCGTAGTAAGTGTTTGGACATCCTATTTAAAATTTGTGATCTGTGTGATGAGTCATCTTAATTTTTCACAATATTTTTTCTTTGAAAAAAATTATCAAAATAGAAATAGTTAAAATAATAAGTCTATCTCAATGGATTTCAACTAGCTCAAAAATAACATTAGCTTTTCACATATTTATGAAAGACAAGAAAATCAACTAATTTCCAAACACTAGTCATCATCCTCAAAGTAACAAATTAAAGATAAAAAAGAAAAGGATTGTGAAAGTGAGAGAGACATATCAAATGAAAATATAGTGCAAGTGTATGAAGAATAATACATGACAAAAAACAAAAGGGGTATCTACAATATATGGTAATATTGTGAGAATGAGGCAAAATTTAGGATCTTATGATATGTATTTTGATGGAAGAAGTCTAAAAGGTGTTGAGCTTTAATGGGAAGTGTACGTAGATATCAGTAAGAAGGCATGCATTGGCACAGAAGCTTTTAATATTCATCCACACACACTTCAACTTATGACTTATCAAAATTGGCCTCTCCAAATGGGGCATTTAAAATAAAACAAAATCTCTCTTTTATTTATGCTTATTTTTGGATTTTTCTATAGTCCTATAACATCAGTTAATATAAAACTTACCTGGTTTGGACTAAGCCTATACATCTAGAGAGATGGCATAAGTTATATAATATCGGTTTAACAAAGAACTTACTGGCTTAGATTAAGCCTATACATCTATAAGGACGTGACATAAGTTCTATAATATCGATTAATAGAGAATTTACGTAGTTCGGACTAAGCCTATACATCTATGGGTAAACATATCGAAAATATTTTACTTAATATTCCAAAAATACGATTACAAAGAAGAGAGTATGAACTCAAACACTCACCACATATATGCTCTCATACACCAAAAGTATATCTACCATTTCACCATAAATTATTTCCGAATGAGATTAAAAATTAATTATAAAATATTTGAAATTTAAAAACCTCACCCTCTTTGTTATATATTATATATAAGTATATTCTAAGCTACATCTATTTTTGTACATCCATCCCAATTGTCCAAAATCATAATTTAGTGATTCATCACATGACAAATTCTTCTTACTTCTTATTTGAAATATTTTATTTTACTTTTTTTTTTTGTGTGTGTATGTTATTAGAGTGGGATGCATCCAAATATTCCTCTTGAAAAATAATGAAAAGTGACTAGTCTTAATTATGAAGGTTAGCAGAAGAATCTCGGCATGATATTGTTCTTCTTCGTCTTTTTTTTTTTTTTGTTTAAACTTACATAAGTTTGGTATTAGGGACAACGATCCTCCAAATATCTTCATAATTATTTTCGTTGAACAACGTCTTCATAGTTTTATTTTTTGTTTCACTAAAAAAACTTCATACTAATGGGGATAATTGCCTCAAATTATAGACATATCTTCTCTAGCTAAAATGTCAAAACTTTATTTGCCGTCTTAACATTTGGTTCAACGATTATACCTGAAATATATCACATACTAATTATTATATATTAATTTTACTTATGTATCATGGATCTTCACCTTCTAATTCTAGTGAAAGATTTAAAACTATTTGTTTAGGCTCAACATAAAATGTTACGAAAAAGACTTGAATTCTAACTTATTGGTTAATACCACAAAGGTTCCAAATAGGAAAGATTAAAAGATTAACTTTGGAGTAATTGTGTTTTGTGTAGCAACTTAGAATATGTTTGGTTTAACTTTTCAAGTGTTTAATTTTGAAAATGAGTCATTTTGAAAAAAAAAATTGAAGTATTCGAGAACCACTCCAAATAATTTTTTAGTGTATTTTAAACAATTTTTATTAAAAAATTTAAATAAAAATGATTTTTTGAAAAACACTTATTCTTCTAATGAATTCAGATTATGTGAAAATTTTAACCCTTTTGGCTGGTTTTTAAAGTAACTTTTGAGATTAACTTCCTAAAAAAATCTCGAACCTCCTCTAACTAATTAAAAATTCTATTTTATTCTTATTCTATAATATATTTTAACATTTGAGTTTGAAATATATCAAACACTTATTTACTTCTATTTTATAGGTAATTTTTTAAAAGTGTAACTATTCATAATTATTTTAAAAACTATAATAATTCTAAACTGAATCTAAATCCAACTTTTTAAAATTTATAACAACTTAGTCCATGTATTTTCAAAACAATTTAGTCCTTGGCCAAACAAAATTACCATTGAGTTAACCTTACTTTGATATAAAAAATAAGTTAGTTACATAAAGAATAAAACTTGATTAGTTATTTCATCATAGGAATTAACTTGTAAATTAGAAAGTAAAAGAATTACAACTATCACATGATAAAATTTAAGGACTAAATTGTTACGAAGTTTGAAAGTAAAAAAGACTAAGATTTTACATTCTAAATTTATAAGTATGAAAGTATTTCCAAAGACTAAGGCCATATTTACCAAATCGTAATAAAAATTGGTGTAATCGGAATGAGACTTCAGATTCCATTGATGAATAAAACGTAATAGGCCTAAATCGCAAACACAATTGAATTGTTTTTTTTACCGCGTTTACCAAAATTATGAATCTATCACATTTTACTATTATCATTACTGCTTGACTTTAACAATAATGGTAAAGGTAACGATAAAAATGGCAAATTCATAATTTCCAGGTAACAGTAAAAATGGTGGGTCCTACGTAATTTTTAATTGCAATCAGATTGAACACTTTTTATTTCTCAATTAGATTATACGATTTGATTACAAATTTCAAAGTAGGTCCCATATCTCATTAGGATTAGAGAAAGAAGATAAACAATAACAAAAGTAATCAAGTAAGGCCACTTTTTATATTATCATTAATGGATTACTTTTCAACTGATGTAAACGTGGCCTAAATTGTTATATGTCAAAATTAAAGTTTAGATCTAAATTTTTTCAAATGTAAGTACAAGAATTAAAACGATACGCACAACAAGACCAAAACATATTTTTAAGACAAAGTAAATAATGGAGGTGAAAAGTAAATGATATGTAATGGCATTAAAGTTATAGTTGTGTTAATAGAGAGTTAAATTATATGAATGGAGCAATTGACAAGTGACAGTTCCACTGAAAGATTTTTATTATACATTTACTTTGAAAGCTTTGTGTAACTGTAGATGACATGAGAGAAGAGGGACAGTAATCTATCCTTTTTGAAAGGGACACACTCCACTTCTGATTCCTCCATTTATTGCCAACTTTTTACTCCATTTCCTCTTCTTTTTTCCTTTTGTGGACCCTTTTGCAAAATATTCAAAATCTACTTACTTTCATTTGTCACTTGGAAGGGATTGAAATGAAGAAAAAAAAAAAAAAATGACAGAAGGTAATTACTTGATTGGAAATTTACTTTTAAATCTATACTTACATTTTGGTTTAGGTAAATGGGGCTAGAGGAGTGAACTTTACTAGGAGAAAATAAGTGGAGGAAGTATTGCTGGAAGTATTGATAAATTATTGACATCGAGGTATGTAGAATTTTGTTGCTTATCTTGTTAGATATAATGAAAAGGTCGATTTACTTTTCATGTCGATATCAAATTTATGAATACATAGAAATATTGATAAAAATATGAATATATCAATAAAAATTTGAATAATTTATTGTATTGTCTTGTTTTAATCTTGAAGGAAGATTTGTTTTTTCCCACAACAAAATAATTGAACTTATTATTGTTATTATTTTATTTTAGGAAGTGGGGTCTATATAGTTCTATAATTTACACAATATTTTAACTCAAGGAGGCTACAAATTTTTTTAAATACCAATTTCTCAGTAATTGAAAATGAGACCCCCAAAAAAAAAGGAAAGAAAAGAGACAATGTGGAATTAATATTTGATCCAATTTCCTCGCGATTAGGCGGGGGAATGGGGGAGGGAGTGGAAAAAATAATTTTCCGTGAGCTAAACGGGGACGGAGAATGCATTCTCCGTTCCTGCCCCGGCCCTGACCCCGTCCCGTTCCCTGTCCCCACCCCAATTAGTTTTTTCATATTTATTTAGTATGATTATCTAATGTTATGTTGTTATTATTATTATATAAATCTTACATTTAAATTTCAATCTTGATTATTTATTAGGAAACATAATGAATATGTTTAAATTGAATGTTTAAAATTAGATTATATATGTAAATAATTTTATTTATATTTATTTCTTTCTATTAAAGAAATTAATTAGCTTTTTTAGGCCAAAATTTGAGTAATTTATCTTTAAATTCAAATTGTCATATAAAACTAACCATAATAAACAATTTAGTGATAAAGTTAATTATTTAATTAAAATTTGCTCACATTAGTGATTTAAATTAATTAGCTTTTTACAAAAAAAAAAAAAAAGTAACCTGAAAAAATTTCTCGTGAGGAATCCGATCCCCACGAATTCCTCGTGGGGAATCCCTACCCCGATCCCCATGGAGAATTTCACGGGAATGGGGAATGAAATGGAGAGCGGGGATGAGGAGGGAGAATGACATACCCGCCCCGCCCGATAGACATCTCTACTTAGAATCAATGGGTTATGTACTTCACAACTAAAATGATATACACAAATGAGAAATAATATGTAAGAAGGGACATTTGTGTTCCCAATATGAGTGTAATTAGATAAATAAAGATACCAATTACTATCCAGAAATCTTGTATGTAGCATATTTAAAATTGCTAATTTTTTTTTGTTGAAAAATTGGCCAAGTTTAATCCTTTGCCATGATCATATGTCCTAATTTGTTCTTGATGGTGGGTTGTTAAAAACTTAGTTTGTCAAGGACATTGGGTGACCCTTCCCTTAAGAATAATGTATCAACTTTTATTCGTGGACTAATTTAGTTAAAATTATTCGAGGGATCGTTTACAATGCATTTGATAATTTTAAATCAATAAATATATAAAAGAGAAACCACGAAAACAATTCAAATATATTTAATATGATAACATGTTAGTATACATACACAAAATTATGTCATTAATTTATTTTAGAAAAACGTAAAATATGAATTAAAATGATTACATCTTAAAAGTTAAAAAACTAAAATAGATATAGCGAAATTTTAAGGACTAAAATATAACAAAATTTAATGAGGGAGAGTAACTATGTTAGGAAAAACAAACTAAATTGAGTAGAATGGTAGAGAGAGAGTAATTATATTGTAATTATAGAATAAATTGGAGACAGTGACTATATGTAACTATGCTGGCGGCTGATATATAATAATAATAGCAATAATAATAATAAATAAATAGATTAAATCTTGTAAGATATGACCAATCCACTTGAGCCACATGTGCCAAAGTTTTTAGTTTCATTTACTATTTATAAGGAATTCTTTCTAACACCTATTTTTCCAAAAAAATAAAATAAAATAAAAAAATAAAGTTGAATATGGAATTTCTTTGGTGTCAATTGAGTTATGTTCATATATATTGAGAGTTCATTTATAATTAAATTATATTTATATTTCAAAAATGATTAAAAATATTTAAAAAGTTGATTGTGTTCAAAAGATTTAATATGCAATAATTTTAGGATTAAATTACAAAAATATAATGAATTTTGTACATTGTTTTAAAAGTACCCTCGAAATTTCAAAAGTTTTAATAATATTATTAAATTTAGAAAAATATTAAAAAAAATATCCTTACAGCTAGTTTTAGATTGAAATCGTTAATACTTTACTTCAAAATACTTGTAAAATTTCAAAAATTTCAATAATATTCTTAAACCTTTTCTAAAAAAAAGTTTTAAAAAATCATTTACTCTGCTCTCCTTCAATATATGACTTGATACTATTCTATTTGTCCCTACCTTTTTCAATATTCCTCTCACTCCCCTTCTTCTATTATCCAATCTCTAAAACCACACCCTTCAATTAAGGTATATATGTGCTAAATCAAGAAAGAAGACCACATGATTATGGAACTACCAAGAGTCCTTAGAATTTTAATAATGTTAGTTAGTAGTTTAATGTGTGTTAATACATCTTTTGAATTTAATATACAACACAAAGAAGCATATTGAAAATTTTAGATATACTTTTGAGGATAGTCGTTGGTAGGAGGGATAAAAAAGAAAGTATGTGCACTAAAAAATTGTTGTGATGAAGACTTTGTTGATCCCTTTTTATGTTAAAATTAGTTTATTTGTTGTAATCGGTTAAGAAGATTCCTCATGATAGAAGATGATATTCCTTTGTTCTTTCTTTTTATATTTGGAGATCCATTGTTTCATTGAATTTTGAGGGGAGATTTTGATTCAGAGAATTTGTGTAATTTTGTGGGACTTTATGCTTTTAACTTTTATGTTTTTTTACACTGTATGATTGTAGAGAAAATTGATGTATGAATTGGACCAATTGAAGAAAAAATGAGAGCATCAATCCGAAAAAAATATAAGGGTACCTGAGTTGTTTTCAATTGAAATTGGTTTCAATTAGTTCTTTTCTAACTCAATATAATTTCAAAAAAGTTAATTATGTTGATAAGAGCATCTTTATTATTATTATTTTTTTATATAGTTGAGTATTAATGTAATATTTGAAATTCAGAGTATTTTTTAAAAAGGTATTAACGGTTTCTATCCATATACTAACCGTAAGAGTATTTTATTCATTATTTATAAAGTTTAAGAGTGTTATTAAAATTTTTGAAACAAAGTATCAATGATTTCTGTCATCCATGACTAAGAGCAAGAGTATTTTGAAACCTTTTATTTTGAGAATTTTAAATGTATTATTGAAACTTTTAAGAATTAAGAGGTATTTTTGAAACAAAATAGTTCAAGAGTATTTTCTACCAATTATTCTATTTTTATTAAAAAAATATATGCATTAACTTTCTTAAACTAGTTTAATCAGCAGATGGCTATGCATGATTAAAATTATGATGTAATGTATTCTTTTTTCAATATATTTATATTTTTGTAATTCATAAAGAAGTAATTTGAATTCTACTTTCAAACTCTCTAGTTTTCATGGTTTTTTACTCTCAAATTCAAACGTCAAAGTGTGTGTGGCAAGCACTACACATATGTGTAGGTATTCTCTTTTACAAGCCACGTTCGTTCTTTTTTTTTTTTTTTTTTGTGATATAATTTTACCATAGGTGTCACATAAATGTCGACTGCATTTTTCCTATCTAAATTTAGGTATATCAACAAGTTTCATCTAAAAAAATCAATGGCAGTGGGATGAGTAGCTTATGTATCTAGATTGTGAGGTTTTCTTTCCCTTCTTTCTAATTGCGTGAAAACCTTAACATGCCCCTCAACATGGTGTCTTTGTAGGGTCATTATTCTTGGTTCAGATCCTTTATTTTTTTTGGCTGAGTACTCATATGGAATTCATGAAGCTCTCTATGTCATATTAGATAAATATGAGGTTCCATTTAAAAACTAATTAACAATGTGGTGAATAGCCAAATATATTTTTGATTACATAACATGGGGGTCCATCTCAAAACAAGTAGGGATAGTCTCTTCACTCTTGCAAGATAAGTGTCATGGACATCTTCCAGTGGGAATGAGATCACATGGATAGTGTCAGACATCATGGGCGTGTCAGAGATTTCGGTATACACCTGGTATGTAGTTTTGATTCTGCCTGGACACGGGAGGGTTCATACCTCGATATGTCAAGATGTCTAGAAAGCCTTGAGTTGGAAAGTTGTCCATGGGTCGGTTTATGATGGTTCTCAATAAGAATGCCCAAGTAGGACAAAGAAAGTGATGACATCTCAAAACTCGGGATGACATCCAGAAGCATTAGTAGGACTCGATAGTTTTCGATTGACACGGTACTTGCCTGATTTGTTTCGATAAACATTGTAATGACCGATAGAGCCCGATAAGCATTATTCGAGATAACTGAGATAAGTATTGTGACAACACAGAACTATAAAGTCCCATTGATGATTCTGGATGCCATTCGAGTGTCAGGATGTCATCAACTTTCTTTCTCCTACTTGGACATGCTTATTGAGAACCATAGTAAACCAATCTATGAGAAACTTTTCAACTCGAGGCTTCTTGAACATCCATTCATTTGGACATATCGAGGCACATGACCCCTTGATGATTTAAGATTTTTAAAAATTGTGAAGTCTCCCATCTTTCTATGTGGAATTTGAAATTTCAATTTCATCAAATTGAATCCATATGTTGCAATTTTTACCCTATCCATCCAATAATTAAAAAAGCAATTTAAACAACTTCTTAAAACTCATTTATTTCATTAAAATAAAGCTTTACATAAAATTGACTTTTTGCCAACGTAAAGTCATAATTACTGCATATCAATAATTCATAAATTTCATATAGAAAAAAAATTATCTTGTTGTGAAATTGAGGAGCACAACGGGAACATAGATATGAAGAAAATATAATATAATAATAATAATAAACAATATAATTTAAAATAAAAAACTAAAATTATAAAATTGGATAATAGAAAATTTAGTGGAATTGGAAGTAGATTTCTTACTAATGGGTGTGAAATATTAAGATTCACTAGATGTCACTATTTATAGGCAAAGTGACAAGTAGGATGTGGGCTTACATGGACACCAAACATGAATAATTACAAGGCACATGGACAACATTAAAGGTGACACGTGGCTTTTGGTACACTAAGAAATGAACATCTATTTATTATTATAATATTCGTAATACTCTCCCTTAGATGCTTATATATATATATAAAATATGCCTCGTTAAAACCTTACTAGGAAAAATCCAATGGGAAAAGACCTTAATGAAGGAAAAAAAGTACATATTTCATAAAATATATATTCCTAAAAGAATACAATATATTTACTTTCCCTCATAAAAACATCACTTAAGATCTCTGAGTCGCCGCATTTCAATATTGTGCATCAATTTTTCAAAAGTTGCCGTTGGTAATGGCTTTGTAAATAAGTTTGCCAGGTTATTATTTGAACAAATTTGTTGAGAGTGATATCGCCATTTTCTCCAAGATCATGAGTGTAGAAAAGCTTCAATGATATATGCTTTGTTCTATCTCTTTTAATATATCTTCATTTGATTTGGGCTATGCAAGCTGTGTTGTCTTCGTATAATATTGTTGAAATATTTTTATTAGAAGACAAGTCACATGTTTCACGAATATGCTGACTCATTGACCTTAACCATACATATTCTCAACTAGTCTCATGAATTGCAAGAATTTTAACATGATTTGAGGAAGTGGCCATTATGGTCTGTTTTACCGATCGTCATGATATAGCAGTTCCTCCACATGTGAACAGATAACGTGTTTGAGATCTAACTTTGTGTGGATTAGATAAATATCCAGAATCTGCATAACCAACTAGATCAAAATTTGATTGTTCCTTTGAGATAACGGAGTATATGCTTAATTCCATTCCAATATTTTTTTGTTGGAAAAAAACTATATTTTGCTAATAAATTTACTAAAAATGAAATATCTGGTCTTGTATTATTAGCAAGATACACAAGTGCACCAATTGTATTAAGATATGGTACTTCAGGACCAAAAAGTTCTTCATTATTTTCTTGAGGTTGAAATATTTTTTTTTTTTATATCCAATGAACGAGCTTCTATTAGAATATTTAATGGATGAACTTTGTCCATATAAAGTCTTTTCAAATTGTTTTTTGTATAAGTTGACTGAAGAATAAATATTCCATCTGCTAAATGCTCAATTTGCAAACCAAGGTAAAATTTTGTTTTTCCAAGATCTTTCATCTCAAATTCTTTCTTAAAATATTCTATTGCCTTTGAAAACTCTTTAGGAGTTTCAATTATATTCAAGTCATCAACATATACAGTTATAATAGCAAATCCTTATTGTGATTTCTTTATAAAAATATACGGACTTATTGGATTATTTTGATATCCTTCTTTCAATAAATATCCACTCAGGTGATTGTACCACATCCGTCCTGATTGTTTCAATCTATATAGTGATCTCTGTAACTTTATTGAATATCATTCCTCGTTTCAGATACCTTTAATCCTTCTGGGATTCTCATATAAATATCATTATCAAGAGATCCATACAAATATACTATTACTACATCCATAAGATGCATATCTAGACTTTTATACATAGTTAACTCAATTAAATATCTTAATGTAATTGCATCTACCACTAGAGAATACGTCTCCTCAAAATCAATACCAGATCTTTGTGAAAAACCTTGTGCTACTAGTCTTGCTTTATATTTTGTGAGCTCATTATTTTCATTTCTTTTCCTCACAAATACCAATTTTGTATCCTACATGTTTAACACCTTCTAGTGTTCGGACTACTGGTAAAAAAAACCTGACGTTTTGAATGTGAGTTTAATTCTGCCTTGATTGCTTCTTTCCACTGAAGCCAATCTTTTCTATATTGGCATTCTTCAACAACTTTTGGTTTAGGATCCTCATTTTTAGACATAATATCAAAAGCAACATTATACGCAAAAATGTTGTCAATAATTACATCAGTTCTATTCCATCTTTTTTCCTGTCATGATATAGTTTATTGAAATCTCATTATTGTCTTTAGGTATTTCACCTTCCTCACTAGTCATGTCAAAGATTTATTTATAGATATTTACATCCCCAGTCAAGTCTTTTTTACTATTAATTATTTTTCTTTTTGACTATTAATTATTTTTCTTTTTCGAGGATTAACCAATAGAGCTACACTCAAGTTACATTTACACCACGATTAATTACATCACACTCAATTCTTGCTTTGTTAAGAAAAGTAAATTAGAAAAAGTAATGAAAAGACTAATATCTTATTTGATAACCATTTGATTTTTATTTTTTAGTTTGTTTTTTTAAATTAAGTCTATGAACACCACTTTCACCCCTAAATTTCTTATTATGTTATCTACTTTTTTATCAATGGTTTCCAAAACCAAATATATTTGAAAAAAAAAAGGTTTTTAAAAACTCGTTTTTCTTTTTGGAATTTTGCTAAGAATTTAACTCTTATATTTAAGAAAAATGCAAACTTGATAAGAAATTGAGGAGAAATAAACTCAATTTTCAAAAATAAAAAATAAAAAACTAAAGACTTCGTTTGATAGCCATTTGTTTTTTGTTATTGTAAATTAACCTTATTTCCTCTCATTTTTTACAATGATTTTAATATTTCTTAAGTAAAAAACTTGAATTTTTAGCCAAACTCCAAAAACAAGTTTATTGTTTTTAGTTTCTAAAACTTGGCTTGATTTTTAAAAACATTGGTAAAAAAAATTAGAGATAACAAAACAAGAAATATAGAGATGAAAGTTTATAAACTTTATTTTCAAAAAAAAAAAAAAAAGGGAAGCTAAAGTCCTGTTTGGTAATCATTTTGGTTTTTTGTTTTTGAAAATGAAATCTATCTCTTCCTATTTGTTCCCATATTTTGCATTTTTCTCAAGTGTAAGAGTTGGATTCTTTACCAAATTTCAAAAACAAAAAAGTTTTTAACACAATTTCTTTTAATTTTTAAATTTTGACTTGATTGTAAAAACATTGGTCAAAAGTAGATAACAAAACAAGAGATTTCGAGATGAAATGACTAATCATTAAAATTAAAATGGTTACCAAACGTATATACATAAAATATGTATATACCAAAATTTCCAAAATCCAAATTATATACATAAAATTAAAAACTAAATAGTTGCGAAACGAACTTAAATAATTATCAAATGTGATCTAATTAATTTAACTCGAAAACATGTACTCTTGACCAAATACGAGGATATTTATAACACATTGGACAACAACGTGAGCCCTAATGAAACCACTCTTCTTGGTTACTCTATTTTGTTTTTCTCTATACTGTCTTATCAACAGAAACCAACTGCCCAAAAGTTCTCTTCCATGGTTGAAAGGCATTCAACTCTAATCACGTTGTGATTTCTCTAATTTTTAATTCATTATCTTACAAATTTCAGAGCACAGAAACTAATGACATAGAGACAAGCAAGTTTCTAGCTGACATTAAATTTCAATAAACAAGATAAAACTTCAAAATTCTAATTACTAACCAACTTTAAAGTCACCTACAAACACATACATGTAACTTTCCATTCTCGACTAAAAGGTCAGCCGTTTGAATTCTTGATGCCTGCTCGTCGGTTAGGTTTTTCTTTTTTTTCATTCATTTGATGCAAGGGCCTTTGAAAAGGGAAAGTCAGAAGAATTTAATCAAAGAGGATTAATAAAAATAAGAACTTTGAATCTCACAACAACATTTGGACAGGATTGATCAAATTTCTATAACCCTTTATTATTTTTTTTCTCCTCAAGACAGTGAAATCAGGCACATTTTGTACTAATTTAACATGTGAACTGCATCTGCAGCAACTTTGTGGACTGAAAAAATAACACAACATTGAAATAAAATTAAAAAATATATATATAGCAAAATTTGGAGTTAAAAAGAAAATGAATAGAGACAGGAAGAAAGAGAAATGTAGGAAATATTAAACCATGGTGTTTAATTTTAAGCATATTACATTGAATATTACTGGAGAGTACAAATTTACAAATAGTAACACTGCTAGTATTTGCATCAAAAGCAGAGATCTACACCTTTACACAGTCTTCTTAGAAACTTTTTCAGAAAAATTTATTCATCAAAGCCAAAAATAAAAGAGGAAAAAAAAAATAAAAATTGCTTCAAATTTTCCAAACCCTAGCAGAAGTAGAGAGAGAGAAAACCCTTAACTTATTCAAGGTAAAAAAAAAAAAAACATATAAAATAAAAGATTTTAAACAAAACCCATGATTTAAAAAAAGGTTTAGAGCAATACCCAATTGGGGAATTTCTTTTCTTTTTGAAAATTTTGCTCTTTTTTTTTTTTTTTTTTTTTGTAATGATGATCATGAAGGTTCACCATGAGATGTGTGGTGAGTTAAAGGCAATTGAGAAGAAGGTGGGCGCTTTCTTTTCTTCTCATAGCTAATTCCTCTTGCTTTTGATTGCAAATCACGAACCTCACGAAGATACAATCTCACAGCTCTAGCCCCAAATGGATTGGCTTCTGGTTTCCCACCATTCTCTTCAAAAGCCGCTCGAAGTCGTCCAACCAACGCGTCGAGGCTCCCCCATGCCTGCCTTAGAGGACACGGGCACGGCGCCGGAGGGTTTGGTAGCCCGTAGAAAGGGCAAATAGCCGTGTGCACTTTCGTCTTTCCAAATTGATCTAGATACCTGTCGAACTCGACACAAAATTTTACGTTCTAACTTTTTATATTATCAATTAAAGAAAGACAATTACTGCATAATTTATGAGAAAAAACGAAATAGACTAGCAAAGAAAATATAGAACGATACAGAGATTTAAGTAGTTTATAATTAACCGTGTGGTAGCTATGTCTACAGGCAGATAGAGAGAGCAATTTTATTATCTACCTGAGGAATTCGAGGACATGAGCTCCACTGCATCGAGAGAGGGCAAGCGGGGGTCGATGATTGTTGAGATATTGACCGAAAGTTTTCCAATCGCGACGTTTTTGATTCTCATATCTACTGCTGGAAGAGGAGGTTGTTGCAGCTTGTTGTTGGTGGTGGTTGATGCTGTTGTTATTGTTGTTGATGATGATGTTATGGCTGCTACTACTTGAGAAGTCCATCCCTAATTTCTCTTTTTCTTTTTTCTTTTTTTGGTTTTGTTTGTTGAAGAGAGGACTGTTTCTTCGCTAGCTGCTAATATTTGAACAGAAAAAAGGAATTCTCTCAAAGATATTATGTGTTTGGTTTTCAAGAATTCAGGAGAGAAAAATTACAAAAAAATAGAAAGTAAATCCCAATTGTTTCACCAATATTATGACAATAATGGCAAAATTGATGTAACAATTTAGGTTTTTGCCATAAAAATCTCACCTCAAACTCAAAGGTTCTTCTCTAGGGTTTCTTCTTCTTCTTCCAATTTGTTTTCCTCCTCCTTCTTATAGGCCTGTGGATATTGGGATTGTAACCAACAAGGAAAGCAACAAATTAAAAAAACGAAAAGGGTAAATAAAAAGATGGATTTTTGATGAGATAGGGAACAAGATTTGAGAAGACTACACAAGAAGGCTGTTATCTTTCTTGGACTTTCTCTCTAATGGTGGGATTTGGGATTTTTTTTTTTTTTCAAAGGAGAGATTTTGTTTTGGAATTGAGAAGAGTTTGAAAGGATATTGGTTTGGGGTTTTTCTAAAAAAGGTAGAACAACTAAGTTTTTTTCCTGGTTGATGGGATTGTTTTTCTATTCCTTTCTCATCCAAACTGTATAGTCAGTGAGAGAGAGAAAGAAAGAAAGAAAGATTTGAAGTTTCTGAAATTTGGTGTGTTTTTGTGGGGGAAGAAATGCACAGTGAGTTGAATTTTTGGAGACAAGAAGAGGTTAGATTTAGCAACCTTTCTTTCTGTATGAGTTGATTGTTTACAATTGCAATTTTTTTTTTTTTGGTGGGTGGACAATTTTGCCCTGGATATATACTAAACATCATAAGATACTCTTTTTCCTGTCTCTGTCTTTCGTAGGTGTAATACTACTAACTCACTCTCCCCCTTATAAGATTAATTACTCTCTCAACTTTTACTGTTCATTCACACATAACTTTCCTGACAATGCTCTTTCATCAATAATACTCTCCCACTGGATTTGTGCGTGTTTGGATCAATTTACTAAACGTTGAGATTGTTTTTTTTTTTTTTTTTTTTTTTTTTTAAAAAAAAAGACTCAAATGAAAACTTTATGTATTGAACCGGAGAATCGAAAGTGTTGTGATTGGAAAATGTCGGTGCTACCAAAAACATACCTCAAAGGTAAAATTGTTGAGTTTCAAAACTTAGAGACTCAAATTGCAACTTAAATCAAATAACATGACTAGATTTTCCTTATTATTATTATTATCATCATTGTCTCTTCTATTTTAGTTAAATAACATTTGGAAATGGAGAATCAAACATGTTACATTTTGGTGGATGATATAATGTTGTGACTAACTAGTTGAGTTATTGCAAACATGAGCATAACTTACCAAGATTTGGGATGTACTCATTTCCTTGAAGTTAGTGGTCCAAATTTTTATGTCCCATATTTTTTTTTGTCCTAAAAAAGTAAACTAGTTGAATTAGTACATTATGGTTGGAAAGTCTATAGATTAAAAAAAAATTGTACAAACTTTATGTTAGAGTTTGGAATTGATTATATTTGTTTAAGGGTGTTTAGTGCTTGCTCATGGTTGTTGTCTCTGGAAATGTCTTGTAGGATATCTCTTGAGCTGCCGTTTCTACAAAAATATTTTTTCCTTATTTCTTTTCCTACGATTCTTTGCTCTCGAGAATTCTTTCCTTATCTATGTTTCTACCGATAATTGAATGGACCAAGTTTCTTTTTCCCATTGAATCTTTTTAAGGAGAAATTGTTGTCTTCTTAGGGTTGCCGATTTTGATTGAGCAACTTTAGTGTTTGAAGAGTTTTGTGACGACCGAATGTGAGAGGAGAGATTATGAAAATTTGTTGTTCGTGAAGCAATGTTTGTTGAAGTGGAATTTGTTAAGAAGGTTGTTCTTGATCTTAGGGTGAGTCCAAGAGTTTTTTATTGCTTGAGAAGGGATTCTCTAACTTAGGGGGAGCCTCAGTTCATCAAGTGAAGAGATCTTTACAACAAGGTGGGAAGATTACAATTGAGAAGTATTCTCACACTTAAGGGGAACCTAAGTGATTGCTAACTAATATTCACATACTTAGAAGGCCTAAAGTTTCCTTGGGAGAATGTCTCACATTTAGGAGAAACCTAAGTGTTCATCTATTGAGTTAAGTTATTCGTGTGTCATTGTCCTTGTTATCTATTAGGATAAGTATGCCATTATAATTACTTAACTCCATATTAATAAAAGTATCATTCCATAGGCATATTTCCTTCCAGAAGTAAGTGGCATTTCGTCGAATTGAGTTACCAAACAGTATGTTATGTCTTTCTTTGTTTATCTCTTTATTTTCTGATTGTTCTTAAAATTATAGACACATATCATGTGTGACATTGTTGTACTATGTATGGTTGAATATCTTTATTTCACTTTAGATTCGAGTTAGCTAGTATTGGTTATATGGATAATTATTCAGTTAAATTATACAAAATATTATTGACCTTTGAGATAGGTTTCAATTATGTTTTATAGTTTAAAAAGTTTCATATTAACATTGGAACTTTGAATTTGTTCTGAAATAACATGTACTTACACAGTTTTTTCAATTAAAATGATGATGGAAATTGACACAACTCATCATGCATAAAAAATTGCAAGACTTTTATTAAGTTCAGCAGAACATATGCTGGGATGATGGACAAAACTGAGTCTTGACTTCTTTATCAAGGGTTTATATATATAACTTAACCAATTGGACTTAATTAGATTTAGTCTTAATCGGAATCCACATTGGAAAGATAAAAAGAGATTTATAACCTTTAAAACATACCAGAGATACTCCTTCTATTATCAATTAATTTTTTTTTAAAAAAATGCCATAGACTATTTTTATAGTGCTTGGACGCACTCCACCATAAAATGCTTCTTTTTTGTTACATGTCGATGAATCTCTCTTTCTTGCCTTGTCTTTCATGTGCCCATATTGCCCCATTCCAATATCATTATAATAGTATGATATTGTCCACTACGTCAAAGGTCTCATACTAATAGATATAGTTGACTCCACTTATATATCCATGTTCCTCCTCTTATCTAGCCAATGTGGAACACTTTGGTTGCATTCCCAATAGAAATACTCCTTTCTTTATCAATTGATTCTAAAATGAAACTCTATCTATATCGAATATAGTATCAGAGCTCATAAAACTCAAACAAATACTTAGTAGAAAAAATGAAGAAAAAAAGGATCCAACCCAAAAATGGTGAATCCAACGAGACAATTTTGAAGGGACATGTTGAGAATCCCACATTAAAATGGAAGGACATCAAAATCTTTAAAATATATCAGATGAGTTACTCCTCTCGATACCAATTTGATTTTGAGTTAAATTTTTGAATGATGAGAGTATAATTTAAATCTAACTATAGTGTTCAAATATATTCTATATAATTTAACGATAATTCTCTAACCACAAACCTTTTCTTGGATAGATGATTGTAACCAATTTAGAATTAATTATTCCTACAATCCCCTGTGCTTAAATTAAATTTGCATATAAAGCATGGATATAAGTTCCCTTTAGGTTTAAATGTCATTTAGTTTTGTACTATGTTCAACTTTATTCTTTATATTTTTAATAAATATTAAATTTAGTCTTTTCAAATTAATTTTTTATCAAAAGTGATTACATAATAATACTTAACTTTGTGAAAATCTTCTTAAAGTTTAAAGTAGAAAGGCTAATGGTTTTTTTTTTCTGGTTGAAAAAATCAACAAATGAATGAACTAGAAGTATGAGTTAAATTTAAAATTGGACATGATCCAAAAATATATGGACTAAAATTGGACATGATCTGAAAGTATAAAGATCGAAATGATAGTTTGATCCTTCATTTGAGTACGATTTGTTTTTGTTTTTGTTTTTTTTTTTGGAAAGTATGCTTATGAGAATACTACTTTTATAGATCAATTTCTTTTATTTTGTTAAATCTACTTTTCAAGTATGTTTTGAAGATTTAAGGCAAGTTTTGAAAAGTACAAAATGTACTGATTAACTTGGTTTCTAGTTTTAAATGTTTAAAATTTATGCTCATTGTTTTTCCTAATTTTCTTATCTGGATTATCATCTTATTTAAAAAAAAAAAACATTTTATTCTTAGTTAAATTTTAAAGACGAAAACAAGTTTTTCTGAGAAGAAAATAAGTGTTCATAAAGTCGATGGTCTAAGCATCCTCATATGGTCACGCATACCATTAGTGGCTTTCGTCTTTCCTTCAAAATTGATAAGGAGATCAATTGTTATTGTGCCTATTTTTGATAGGGCTCGACTAAGGAAAGGAAGATAGTCCAATGAGTTAGCTGAAAGAATCCTCGTAAAAGAAAGTGTTATAGGGGAATGAGATTGAGGTTAAGAGATATTAGGTTGTTCAACTAGTCTATGCTTGTAAAGCATAGCTAGAGAATTTTGCTAGGAACTTTAAAAGGAAGGTATTTTGAAGGCAGCGATTTCCTGAAGACCCCCTTTTGAATTAACCCCTCCTAAACTTGGAAGAAGCATTCTTTGAGGTAGGGAACTCTTTTTGAAGGGGCATAGATGGAAAGTGGAGAATAGTGTCCACATTTAACAATGGATGTGGATTTGATATGAAAATCGTAGCAATTTAAAAATTAGAAAACCTTTTGTTAATCCCAAATATCAAATTCTAAGACTCCAAAATCTATTTCATGTCAGTCCAAAGGAAAGGATTAGATTTGAATTACCTTTTGATCAAAAACTAAGAGATAAAAAGGAGTACTGCTTCTCTACTCAAGGTTTGAACACTCCACAAGCAAGTTGATCAATCTCACCTAAATGCTAAAGCATGCAACTTAACATATAAATAGCAAAATTCAAGAGGCTCTCCTGGCTAAATTTGAAAGTGTGTGGGGTTGATACCCTAGATCTCATGAGTCTTGTAGTTTGTAATTATACTGTACAAATAATTTATTTATCTAATAAAATAAGAAGTATTTTATTTGACTTTTAGTAGCATTAACCCACAAAACCAATAAATTAAGATCCAAGGTTATCTTCTGTAACTTAAACATATATATGGAGACATACAGGTGGATCATAGGTATCTTATCCTGGTGACATTACAAATACAACCCCGCTTTGTAGTTGTTACAATTGTTGTAAAGTGTTACAAATGATCTGATCTTGATCACATGTGGAGACATGTAAGCGAGGGTGTTTTATATGAAGAGTTTGTATAAGACTGGACCACAAAATGAATAGTGTCTCTATATAACACTATTGATAGAAGAGACTTACATTTCATCAGGATAACCATAGGTGACTTGACTTGAATCCTAAGTGAGTTGTGAACTCCTGCCTATGAAGATGATCCTTTGGTCTACATGGATGAAAGTGGCCTATATCACCAACTCAGTATGCCTACCATTTTGGGGATTCGTCTAATTGTGGAGCTGGGAACGTAACTTCACAAGAAGGAATTCACCCCTTCTTTGTAGTTAAAGTAAGTAGAGAAATTACTCTCTTAAGGGCTGATTCCAGTGTTTGAACAATGTGGCGCTACACTCTCTCTTGGGCCGAGAGGGGTTCAGTTATAGTTGGAGTATAACTTATTGTTCATTAAAGGGATCAGTGGTACTTAAGGAGTTAGATGTAACTATAGGAACAAAATGGTAATTTTGGTTTAATTGTATTTACGAGCAATTGTGAAGAGTCAACGTATTGTTGATTGATTATATCCAATTGACACAAAAATATATTTATAGTGCGAAGAGTGCAACTATCGTTCTTTAGTTGAGTGACCAGTAGTTAACGAAAGTTGGTTAATTTAATTAAAGAGTTTAATTAATTGATCAAATACCATTGAAGCTTCAATCTATAAGTCTATAAGGTCTCCTCGGTAGCTTAATTGAGATTAATGAGAATCGAATTAATTTTGGATTAATTTGAATAGTTCAAATTAATTGAAAGAATTAATTATATATGATATAATTAATGTAATGTATATGATACATTATATTATAAAGTTAAATGAGAGGAGAATACATATCTGAATATGATTCAAATATTAATTGTATGAATGTAATTCATGTTTAAAAATTATAGGTTAAATTTAATGTGATATGATTCATATTAAATACTGTAGGTTAAATGAGAGAATATTATACTATAAGTTGTATTATATGTGATATAATATAAACTATAGGTTATATATTATATTAGATATGACATATGATTTAACATAGTAAGGTAGTTATTATATATATGTATATATGTTTTTATATTAAATTAATTTAAAATTGAAAAATTAGTTTTAAGTTTTAAATTATTTGTAAATGAGGGAGTTAACTCCCTTCCCCTTCTCTCTCTCTACTACGGGCATGGATGGGCAGGAGTTGAGATCTTCTTTTGGCATCTTCACCTTCCATTCTTCTTAGTAGTACGTAAGATAGAACTCTCCAAGCAAAAGAAATAGATTCTTTTCTACAACTATTCCTCTCAACAAAAGCTCTCTTCATGCCAAAATTAAGAATGAAACCCATTAAACTCTTAAAGATTCTTACCCTCAGAGAATACCTTGGTTTTCATTGTGGTGGTTCTGGAGTTGGCCTTTTGGTTGCTATAACTTTTAGGTGTTCGTATTCCCAGGAGAATTCGAGTTTGGATCGAAGAGGAATTTAGTAAAGTTTTTGGTCTTCAAGGGTAAGTGTTTTTTCCCATTAATTCCTCTTAAATTTTCTATAAAGCATGTCGTCCTCTGAAAAGAAAATTAAAAATTGGGCTACAATCAGCGTCCGCATCAGGTGTTCACACATCCTTCAAAAAGCACAGAGGCCAAATTTGATTCATGGTAAAACTTATCAAAACAACCTAAAGGCAAAACTTTAATAGCCTCCCAAAGAAAATCCTATTGCCACATCATAGTTCATAATACAATGACAAAAGTATCCTTACTTAAAATATTTAAAAAAAGATAAAATTGAAAAATACTAAAATTACACCAAAATTATTTAATGAAATATAAATAATAATTTGATGCCTTGAACGATTTATATCATCCTCTCCTTCTTTCGAAAGTTCCATTCTCAAATCCAAATCAAAGCTTTGTAAAACAATTTTAAAGTCACAAGAAGAAAATGATGTTAATTTTCTTAGAATTCACTTGGACAGTCTCCCTTACAAAGCAATTTTGTAATCATGAAATGTCAAATATTGACATCATCTTGGTTTTGTCTACTTTGAAAAGAATATCAATCCTTCCAATCCTCATTCAATTTGTGACCATAAAAAAAAACTAGGTATAATCTTTGAGCTTTGTTTCATAAGTAATAATGTGTTATCATCTTGCAAAAACTCAAAAGAAAAACTTTGGTTGAAGCTCACCTATTAGAAAACAATCTCTTTTGTTAAAAGAGTGAAAGATTTGTTGGATGATCAGAGAAGTTGGAACTTGAAAGGTTTCGGTTGTTAGAGTCAACTTTCTAATTGCTGATGTTAAGGACATTCTTAATACCCTTTAAGGGAATCAACACAATAAAGATAAAATTATATGGAGCTTAGATTAAAAAGAAAAAGGTTTTTTACAGTCATGAGTCCTTGCTACCATACTAAATTTCTCACAAAATGGGATCTCTTCCTCATCCTATAGAAAAAAATCCTATTTGAAAGTCATTCTAAAATAATATTAAGGCAATCCCAAGAACCAAGATTTACGCATGGAGAATCGTCAATGACACAATCTATAATCGTGCTAATATTAAGAAAATGGATTGATTCTAACACCATTTGTCTATTTTGCAAGAATCTAGAAAAGACAACTGGTCATGTCATATAGTTGTGTAAGTTCTCTCGAAAAGTGTGGTGTACTTTCTTCGCCAATTTACTTGACTCATTTGTTGTTTCTAGGGAAGAGTGGTTAGGAAAGAATTGTTGTGTTTGGATCGAAAACAAGCTTAGGGGGGTTGATCTTCCTAAAGCCTTTTGTGTATTGTGGAATCTGTGGAATTATATAAACCACCTGCTCAACTTAGGAGCCCATTGCATGAAGTTTGAAGTTCACTAGCTATGTGCTGAATATGATTGATAACTCTTTGATCTCCAGTCTTGGGGAGCTAATGTGTTTCCTACATTAGTGAGATTGAGGAGTCGTATGAGACAGAACATGTGGTCCCCTCCCCTGGATGGTTTTTGGAAGCTTGACAATTGATGCATTTTGAAGCAAGGAGAAAAAGGACTAAAGGTTTGGGTTGAGTGGTTTGTGACTGTCGAGGATCTTCTATCTTCCCTGATTACAAACATTTTGATCATGGATGACCATTCAAAACACTAGAATGTGAACCAATTAAATCAAGGTTATTGTTGAAAGGGGAGTCGTGTTAGCCCTTTATTGAGGAATCGAATCCAGTCAATATTATTAGTATACTCAATAAGTCGTTAGTTGATCTCTTAGAAATTAAGAATGTGGTTGATGCTACGATGGAGCTTGCTCATTGTATGGGTGTCATTTCTTTTGTAAAGTGCAATTGTTCATGTAATTTTGTTACTCACTTGCTCGCATGAGCTGTTTTATTTGTTTTTGTGCCCTATCTTCTTCTTCTATTCAAGAACTACATGAGGCCAGTTGGAACTCTTGCTTCCCTGATTAGATGTTCTCCTTTCTTCACGAGGATTGTGACTGTTGTTAGTTTGTTGGTTGTGTAGCGTTGTTTTTTTATTAAAAAAGAAAAAGAAAAAAACTACATTTTTTAGTTTACAAAATTTGGTTTGATTTTTTAAAATAAAAGAGAATGGGAATAATTAAATAAAGAAATCAATTATATTTGGAAGTAGAGTTTATTTATGGAGGATCCAACAATTGAAAAATCCAAGAATCTCACAATTTTTATAGGAGACATGAGCTACTCCTTCTCATTACTAATTGGTTATGAGATAAAATTCCATGTTATCTAATATGATTTCAGAGCCAATGAAGCCCAAACAAGTAATAGGTTTATAAGAAAAAAATGGATCCGGTCTAACTATGGTGAACCCAAAGAGTCTCCATCTTCAGGGGACATGTTGATTATCCTAGATTGAAACTATCAAGGGACCTCACATTATTTATAAGAAACACGAGCTATTCTTATCATTGCCAATTGTTTGTGAGATGAAACTCCATGTTATCTAATATTCATAAACTTAATTTTTAAAACAAAAAAGCTAAAGCTATCATGCTTGGTAACCATTTTGTTTTTGAAAATTTACACCTATTAACACTAATTTCATCTATTGGTTTATATGTTTTTTTTTGTCTATATTTTACCAGTATTTTCAAAATCAAAACCAAAAATTTTAAAACTAAAAAAATTCAAGTAATTTTCATAAACTTATTTTTTGTTTTTAGAAATTGGTTAGGAATTCAAATGTGTTTACATATGAAATATGAAAACCATAAGTAAGAAATTATGAGCAAACAAACATAAATTTCAAAATAAAAAACTAAAAGTGAAATGATTATAACCAAGTGCCTAAAGTCTTGAATGATAACTATTTGTTTTTTTGAAAAAATTGCTTGTTTTCTCACAATTTATTAATAATGTTTTTCATCTTAAATATGTAAACATTTAAATTCTTAATTTTTGGCTTGGATTCTAAAAAACACTCTTAAAAGTTAGATAACAAATATTGCAACTAATAAGTGAAAGAGTATGTCTATAGGCTTAATTGTCAAAAATCAAAAATGAAAAACCAATACCCCGTTTGGTGTTCATTTCGTTTTTTATTTTTGTTTTTGAAAATTAAGCCTATAGATACTAATTCTTCCTTCAAATTTCTTCATTTGTAATCTACTTTTTACAAGCCAAATTTTAAAAACAAAAACAAATTTTTAAAAACTACTTTTTTTTAGTTTTTAAATTTTGGCATGGATTTGTAAACCATTGGTAAAAAGTAGATAACAAATAAAGAAATTTGGAGATGGAAATAGTGTTTATAGACTTAATTTTCAAAAACAAAAACCAAAAGCGAAATGATTACCAAATAAGGCCTTAAATTTTAAAAACTTGTTTTTGTTTTTTGAGTTTGACTAAGAATTTAACTATTGTACTTAAGAAATATGCAAATCATTGTAAGAAATGGAGAGAAAATAAGCTTATTTTTCAAAAACAACAAAAAAAAAACAAAATGGTTACCAAACGGGGTCCAAATGATTATCAAACGTGATTTGAATGGTTATTATTTAAAAAACATGAGATTTTATCTCAAAACTAATTGAATATTAGTGAGAACAATATCTCATATATCTGATAAAATTGTGAAGTCTCTCTATATTCAACAATTATTAAACAAATTTTTA
The DNA here is from genome assembly GCF_009727055.1 of Benincasa hispida. Lineage (NCBI taxonomy): Eukaryota > Viridiplantae > Streptophyta > Magnoliopsida > Cucurbitales > Cucurbitaceae > Benincasa > Benincasa hispida. The sequence continues at coordinate 4,029,853 of NC_052353.1, forward strand.
TTTTTATAATTTAGTTAAGAATTCAAATATTTATATAAGAGAGATGAAGAATATAGTAATTAAAGAAATTGAAACATAATATACTTATAAAATACAGAAAATTAGAAAAGAAATTTTGTCCACCAGAATCAGAGTTATGATTTTATAGATAGCTTAGCTTTGATATGTAGAAAGTCATCTTCACCATTTTGACAGATGGTTGGATGTGTTTGACAATTGGACAAAGTGGTTTAATGCATGGTAACAGATGAAAGTCTGATCTAGCAGTCAAATTGTTGTAGCCTCTTTATTTTCTCATGTGACCCTTCTCTTGAAGGGCATGTCGAAGAACCACATTCAAAAAATTTTAAAAGGGACTTTGTGATCTTAATAAGATAAACGAATTACTTTTCTTATTATCAATTAATTTGAGATAAAATTCCATGTTAAGTAATGTGATAAGAGTCTATAAAACTCAAACGAGCATTTGATAAAAAAAACTCAAAATTGGAATATAAATCTATAATGGTCAACTCAAATAGACACCATCTAAAGGGAGCATATTGATCAGGATCTTACATTGAAAAAATCAAAGGGATTTCACAATCTTAATAAGATCAATGAGTTGCTCTTCCCATTGTCGATTGGTTTGGAAAAGAATTTCATGTTATCTAATATATGACATCGGAGCCTATAAAGCACAAATAATGGGCATTTGATCCAAAATTGAGGATCTGAACAAAAAATGGTGAGATGAAGGAGACAACTTCTTCAACGGACATGTCAAATTGAAGATCCCACATTGGAATAATCAAGAGACCTCACAATCTTAAATAAAGTAGATGAACTATTCATCTCATTGCAATTGATTTTTATGATGGAACTATGTATTATTTAATACATTTAATATAGATCCTATTTGATAAACATTTTATGTACATTTTGAAAACTAAGATCTCGTTTGGTAACTATTTCATTTTTTATTTTTGATTTTTGAAATTAAGCTTATAGACACTATTTTCACCTCCAAATTTATTTCTTTGTTATCTATTTCTTCACCAACAGTTTAAAAAACCAAGCTAAATTTTAAAAACTAAAAAAAAGTAGCTTTTAAAAACTTACTTTTGTTTTTGGATTTTGGCTAAAATTCAATTATTGTACTTAAGAAAGATGCAAATCATTGTAAAAAATAAAAAGGAAATAGGCTCCATTAAAAAAAAAAAAAAAAACGAAATGGTAAACAAACGAGGCTTATAAAAGTAATTCTTCTTTTTTTGTTGGAGTATGGCTTAGAATTTCAAGTGTTTAGTTAGAAAAAATGAAAATCATGGTAGATAAGTTATAAGAAAATGAGCCTAATTTTTGAAAAGTAAAAAACTAAAAGTTAAGGCCCACTGAGATAATTATTTTGTTTTTTTTGTTTTTTGTTTTTTGTTTTAGAAAATTACCTATAGACATTATTTTCACCTCTAAAATTCTTTCTTTGTTATCTATTTTTACCAATAGTTTAAAAAACCAACCCAAATTTTGAAAACTAAAAAAAGTAGTTTTTAAAATTGTGTTTTTATTTTTGGAATTTAGCTAGGAATTTGACTATTATATTTAAAAAATATGACAATATTGTAAGACATTATCTTCACCTCTAAATTTCTTCCTTTGTTATCTATTTTTACCAATAGTTTAAAAAATCAATCCAAATTTTGAAAACTAAAAAAGTAGCTTTTAAAATTGTGTTTTTGTTTTTGGAATTTAGCTAGGAATTCGACCATTATACTTAAAAAAAATGACAATGATGGTATAAAATTGAGAGAAAATAGGTTTATTTTTCTAAAATAAAAAATAAAAAAATGAAATAATCATCAAATGGAGCCTAAATGGTTATAATCAAACGTGAGCCAAAATAATTAAGTTTTTATAAGATGAGGTCTTTTAGTTGTTATGGAATTTGGAAACACACCCTTGTATCTCGTGGAAAAAAAATTTGAATGTATCCTTTACCCAACAACAAAAAAAAAAAAAAAAAAAAAAACCTTAAACCTCATATATATATTTTTTATCACTGATATGTTATTAGTTGAATTATGCTTTAATTACCTTAAAAAACTTTGGAAGCAAATGTTATTTCATCGACGCTACAACGAAGTTGGTACTCTAAATCTTTAATTTTTATTGATTGTTCTCTTATTCTTATAATGCTATAAAATGAAAATGATAAGTCTTAGAAAGAGAAGATTGAGTTTTAAGAGAGGTTAATATGCCTTAACTACATTAAAAAAAAAAAATTATGCTTATATTAGTTATTAATAATACATTTAAAGAAAAATTACATTTTCAATCTTTGAATTTTAAAAAATATGTGTATTTGTGCTCGAAGTAAATTTACTATTATTTTAAATAAGAAAAATTTTCACAAATAGAAAAAATATCAAATTATTTATAGAAATAGTAAAAAAAAAAATGCTGATAGAAATCTATCCGTGATAGAAACTGATAGTAAAATGATTACAATTTATTATTTTGTGTAAATAATTTTCCTTCTTTTTCTATTTTTAAAAAATCACTCTTTTAAAGAATGATAATACATTTTAAACTAGAAAAATAATATTTAAAAAATTTATCTCTTCTCTCTCTCTTTAAAAAGAGGCTGATTGAGATAATATAAGATATCTGAAGTTATGATGTCTGTGTTTGGGTATAGAGTTGCTATATATGAGTTCATATATCTGTATTTTGGTGTGCAGAGTTCCTATATCAATGCTACTTGGTTCAATTTTTTGTACTCTAAAATAATTTGTCTATATGAACACTATTTTTTTTATCTTATAATTCAATTATTATATCAATTCGGTTTTTTGTATTCAATTATTGTTTTTTAAATAATTTTTATTTTTATTGTTTAAAAAAAAGTCAGTCAAAATTTAAGATTAATTGTAAATAGTCAACGAAGTACCAACATTTAAAAATACAAAATTTAACTCTAAGCTAGGGATGGATGTATCAACTTTTTTTTCTAAAACATTTTTCCACTTTTTAATACTATATATATATNTATATATATAATTTTCAATCATGACTTGAATTTTGAAAAGAGTCTTCAAAAATTCAAAAGTAAGGAAAATAAAAAATAAAATAAAACATAGAAATAAACGAGTGAAAATAGTATTTATAAATTTAATTTTTAAAAATTACTGGGAACTAAATGGTTATAAATTGTCAGTTAAATATTTTAATGAGACATTTTTTTGCTTCAGTTTGATTTTAGGAATTTCGTTGAGGTTTTTCTCATATATATTCACACATGAGTTTTCTATTGAGGTTTTATAATGAGCTTTTGAATAGTAGATTTTGAATATTGATGTTGTATATGAAGAGTTTTTTTTTTTTTTTTTTTTTAAAAAAAAGAAATTGTGTACAAGAATTTAATCCAAAATATTGTGATTTTTTAATAGACATTATATAGATAAATAATTGATATACTAAACAAATAAAAATGAGAACTTGAATGACATAATTTATAGATAATAAATTATTAATGTACTCTATCACAAGACACTGGAGGAAAAAACAATGTATGTAACTTGAAGGTAAAATATGGATGCATGGAACTAGATTGGTATACCATGGTTTCTTAATAAAATGGATATAGTGGAAAAAAAATTATGTCCGAAGTATAATGAAATAGACTCAATAAAATAGTAAAGAAATAAAAATGTAAGTGGGTCATAGGAAGAGAGGAGAGAGTGATGAGAGTGACGATCGGATATGAGAAGGGAGAAGACGTAGGAAGTGGGGGAGGGGGGAAGAAGTTGAGAGAGTTGTTAAATGAGAGTCACTGTACACATATTAAAAGAAGTGAAAAGGGAAGATGGTATATCAGTAGGTCAAACGTAGAATATTGAACCCCAAACAGGCCCTAAATTATCTTTCATCTCTCTCCCCCTTGAAGGACCAAAAGGGTGGAGAACATAATTCTAAACAACTCGAGTATTAGAAAAATGATATAGATATAAAATAAGAATGAAGAACAATTAGACCATCAAAATAAAAAGTTTTCTCCAAAGGTACATTTGAGAACATGTGTCATAGATTATGGTACATGTAACAGTTTCCTTAAATTAAATCCTAACAGTCTGAAATTAAAAAAAAAAAAAAAGAAAAAAGAAAAAAAAAAGTCTTGATTGTTGACAGATATATTAATAGGGGTAGAATGACTTTAATATGGCCCAAAGGGTATCAGCTTCTCCTCCATCACAAAAAGAAAAAGAAAATGGTTAGATTCCATGGCCTATGGAAAAGCCTAAAAGAGAGAGAGAGAGTAAAAGGCCTTGTTGGTACCTTATTATCCTTCTTTAAAATGGCTTTTTAAGAATATTGTGATTCAAGGTATTGTAAATGTTAAGGATGTTGTGTTGTGAATAATTAGGAATTACTGTTTAGCCTCCTACTTCTCTAAGGGGAAAAGGAAAAAACAACTTTATTAATGACACTCACAAGAATAAACTAACTTCTCCTAACAATAGCTAAGCAAAGATACTCTCACTCACAAGACATTTTGCCAAACATATTTCGATGCTTAAAATAATGTTAACTTGAGGTATTTTTAGTAATTAATAAGTTAATCTTTGTGTAACTATATTTATGAATCTCGTTGTACTATTTAGAAAAAGATTTAATGAGATTGTGACGAGTTTGAGTAGTACTAAGCATCAATTAGGTGTATATACTCTATCTCGTCATCTTGTCCTTCCCTTGATGATCTCTTTGGCCCTCTCGAAGTGACATGTGGCAACTGGTATTTGTATAACAACATAAGAAAAGCTCAAGTCTAAACCCAATTACAGATTGATGAGATTATTAGTTACTATACGAGTTACCTATAATGTTAACTTAGATTAGACATAACTAAAATTGTTACAAATATCATCGCCCAAAAAAAGAATTTTCTATAGACGGCTAAAAAAATATGTTCAACATGTTTTCTTAAGATGATGTCTTCATGTTCACCACCATTCTTGAGTTGGATCCCTTTTATAATTTTTTTGACCAAAAATAATTGTTTATGTGAGCTAACAACTCATATATCTTATAAAGATCGTCTCTCCATTTAGAATCCTCAAGTTAAAGTTCAACTATTTGTGGAAGATAGAAATTGAAATCTTCAACTAGTTGAGCTATATGCCTTACGAGTAATACCAAATAATCCAAAAAATAATAAATTTAGCAATAAGATTCTTATCTTCATATATACCCATTTGAGAAATTAAATACCAAACATTTGATCCAAATTTGAATGATGGGCAATCTTTGACTACGAAGAGTGGGGGTTTTCTTTTTTATGTATATTCATTTTTTTTTGGTATAGGGGAAATTAAGTTGGAGTTGGTATAAATGAAGGGTAAGGGAAAGCCATTTTGTGAGGGTGACAAATAGTTTAGGGTTGCTTATAAGGTATGTCCTAATGGGTGTCCCAGTTGCTCCCTAATCAGATAAATTGGTGACTATTAAACAAAAAGATGACACTGTTGTTGATGGAAGTTTGATTGTGATCCATCCTTGAAAGACATGATTATTAATTCAATGGAAGCATATCCACCTTGTCCAATTACTTTGAAATTGAATTGAAATTTAGTGACTAAAATCATGGAATTTGAAGAAACTATATACACTCACCCACTTTGCATAACCTCCCTTCCATGTCTTTTTGTTTATTTTGGACCTCTATGGTATGATTTAGCTCGGTTCGTTGAGAATTCCGTATTGAAAAAATGGTGGGACTTTACCAATCATTGAAACATATATAGATTACTCTTTTCAATGTCAATTAATTTTGGAATAAAACTTTATGTTTCTCTAATATAGTAATAGAGTTTATGAAGCCAAAACAAGTATTCGGTCTAAAATTAAACAAATCAAATAAGAGACACTATCTTTAGAAAAACATTGTTGATGATCTCACATTGAAAAGATGGAGGGATCTCATAATTTTTAAAACATTCATGAATTCCTTTTCCCATTATCCTTTGGCTTTGAGACTGAACCCTATATTTATCTAATACCATTTGATAGTCATATTATTTATGGTTTTCTATATATTTCATGAAAATTAAGTTTATAAATATTATTTCAACTCATAATTATTTTCTTGCATTAATATTATTACCAACCTTTAAATACGTCAAAGCTAAATTTTGAAAACGGAAAAAAGAAAAAAAACTATTTTTAAAAACTTGACTTTGTTTCTAAAATTTGTTTTAAACACTTTGAGAAGCTTACTAAAATTGTGAGAGAACATATCATTTAAAGAAGAAAATGAATTATCAAACTGGACTAATCATTTTAATTTCACTTTTGTATTTTGAAAATTATGCAGGTTTTGGCCCAATTTTTTCGAAAAATTTTCACCTTCATTTAGAATACATTTAATTTCTAAACTAGATTTTAAAAACAAAATAAGTTTTTTTAAAAAACATGATGTTTTCGACATTGGTTAAAACTTTTAACGTGGCAAATAATATATAGACATGATAGATGAACTCACTTGATATAATATTTTGTTTTAATGACGTAGATATTGATGTTAACCAATATGAATTTGGATAAAGGTTTAATAAATTATTTTAAAAGGCAAAAATAGGTATAGGACCAATAGGTTGTAATACAACTTTTGATTAAATTATTTTCTCAAAAAAAAAAAAAAAAAAAAAAGAAAAAAACAACTAATTATAAGTTCAATTACAAATTAACTTGGCCCATCAATTTTTTTACGGCTGGTAGAAAATGTTCAATCAAATAATAGAGATGATAAAGAAACTACCAAACTTTGTTCTTTACCCATAAATTCATGATCCCTTCTGGTTTCAAATCATCTTGGGGCCAAGGGATGATCGTTGGTCGAATAAACTATTTTAGCTTTTCGACCTATTAAATTTGATCATGAAATTAGATTTTCCTTCATATCATGCATACTATTTTCACCGACACAATGTTTTTACATAAAAGTGAAATGAAAAAAAAAAAAGAAGAAAAAAAAGAGAACTCGATAAAAACTACGACTATTTTCAAATAAAAGAAGATGAGTCAACTTATTTGCAAATATAAAAAAATGTCACTTGATAAACCAGAATAGACATCTATTACGATCTATCGGTATCAATAGATAATTACCCTAAAAACAATTATCGTTGATTTATGCCGAAGAAATACTATAAGAAAGGTTTTGATCAATCATATCAAGATAGGAAACTGGCATGTGATTTGGTTGCTAGTAAATGATGATTAATGTTTTGGAGTAAAGTGCAATAATTCATATATTGTTAGCTTTTCATTTATATATATGTATAAATTACACATGTGATATGTGAAAGAAGCATCCCATGCAACTATTCAATCACTCCTTTCTTATCACATTGAGTAGTTTCCTACCAACTTAAACTATACTTAAATCTAATGTTTTAAGCATTAATCATGTGACATAATTTATAATTCTATTTTCATAAGCTGAAGGGTCTAATCAAAAAGCAAAGATTTTGATGAGACTTGCCAATTTTTTTCTTTTTTTTTTTCTTCTTTTTATTTATTTTTTAAAATAGGCATTAATATGGTACCCAAGTACAATAGTACATTGTCCACACAGATATTTATTTCAATTGTTAATTAAATTACGAAAGTGTCATTATCTTTTCAGTTTTATGTAAAACAATGATTAGGTGTAACTTAGATTACACTTAAGTTTATACTCTCAACTTATTAACCACACAAAAAGAGAGCTAGAAAAAAAATTTCTTTTAAAAAAAAAAATAATAACACATGACAATATTTTATTAGACAATACTTTGGATGTACTAAAATGGGTGCATCTAGGGGAGCACCCAATTTTTTTTCTTTTATGTGGGCAATTTTAGTGCACATTATTGATATATTGTTTGAGCCCATATAATAACTTCTTCATTAAAGATGATTTTTTTTTACCAGATTGGGTTTTGTTTTTTTTTTTTTACCTTTTCATTCAAAATTTAACCAAATTTAAAAAACAACTGCATTAAATTTTTCAAAATTTGATTTAAATTTTGAAAACATTAATTTAAAAAATAGATAGCAAAACTAAACGAACATAGCAAAAGAAAAAAAAGGCCAACAAACTTAATCTGCAAAAATAAAATATAAAATGAAATGGTTAGTAAATGGATCGGACATACATTATTGATAGTATATTACTTAATATGTAAACTCATAGTTTTTTTTTTAATTTAAAAAGAATAGTACTAAAATAAATTTCTCATATTACGAGAGAGAAAAAACTCGATGAACATGAACTTAAAAAAATAATTACTGTCGAAATAAATTGAAACCAAGATTCAAAGTTCGAATTTGACACTCAATGGCTCCAACATTCCCTGCATTTCCTGCAATCTTAACATCATCCTTACTTGTTTTAAACCGACTGTCCCAATAGACTAACATGAGTACTTTCAACATGTTTTCCAAGAAGGTCACCCAACATAGAATGCTCCAAGTTAAGCACACTTAATTTTGGAGTTTCGATGATTGAGCCAACGAAAAGGAAGGTGCACTTCGTTGGTGTATGTAGTAACTTTCAATTTTATTTTAAGTCTTTGCTAACCATACTTCCATATCCTCAAGATCTCTCTTATTTAGATGTGATCTCCGTTCATTCACGTGCTTCTATAAATTCGAGCATTATAAAGAGAATCAAATCTTTCACTTTAAGGTTAATAATACAAATTTTACGCCGGTAAAACTATACTCATTTAGATAAATAAATTTACATTGAGGTAAGACTTTTTAAACTTACAAAATTTTAAAAGTCCATTTTGATTTGTTATGTCTCTAATCAAAGAATAGCACCAAAAATTTATATCATCCACCATCCCCTCTTGTCCCTCTAAAGGCTTGTTTTTTTGTGGGAAAATAATAGTGAATGTATTGATATCCATCCATTAATAGAGGGTGCAGAGATCCTAAATGGAGGACCTTTTTCCCTCAAACTTCTTCAAATGGAGTGGTCCTCAACCCTCTTAATGCACATCTTCTCATATTTATTATTTATTTTCATTAAATTCATTCTTTTAGAAGTGAAATGGGAGAGAGTTTGAAGTGATGGAAGTGATTGGAAGAAAAATTTTCATTTAGCCATATATTCAATCAATAAGTTGATTTTATATTTGTACTAAATTTTCAGTGATACATTATAATCGATATACAACAATGAATCGATATTTTTATTTAATCACAAAAAAATCAACGAAGTATAAAAAGATAAGCGACAAAATGTTATTATGTAAATATAATATAATTGATAAACATTTTAACTAATTATAAAAAGTAAAATATTTAAACACTTTTAAAATTTTTAATTTTGTTTCATTTTAACTTTGAATATGTCACGACTTGAATCAAAAAATTGAAAATTTGAGGATTTTTAAAATTCATAGATCTCACCTATTTGACATGAAATTGCCGGTTCAAGAACTAAGATTATAATTTAACCTATAAAGAATTTGTGAATTGTGATCGAGGTAAAATTTCTACTTATTATTACTTGCATTAAAAAAAAAAAAAAAAAAAAAAACTTTTGAGCGATATGATTATATGTTCGATTTTATAAAAAATATATTTTTTTCCCTTTTTATGGTTGATTTTGGGCCTTCTCTTTTACTTAATTTTGAGTTATTTGTACGCAAATTTCTTTTGGAAAAGTCTAGTCCCTATGATTTAATAAAATATTCATAGAGAGGGTTTTAGTAAACAATAGGAACAAGAAAAAACAATAGGGTTACGTTTTTCAAATGAGATTAAACTCTAACTTTCAAAACTATAGGGACTAAATTCGCCTAAATTTATGATTGAACTTAATTTTTTTATTCACTCACTCATTCATATTCATATTGATTTATTTTGTCGACGCCTCAAAATTCAAATTTTTAGGTTAAAGTTCAATTCTAAGAATCCCATCAGAGGTTAATTTTGACCTTGTCCGTTTATCACAAGATAATTGAACAAGAAAAATCCTAATTATTTATTAAATCATCAATATCAATATTTGACACAAAAGTATTAGATAACATAAAATCTCACCTAAAAACTAATTGAGAATGAGTAGTTCATCTGTATTATAGAGTGTGAAGTCTCTTAATTTTTCCAATATAAAATCTTTAATAAAAAGTTTAAGTTATTTGGTCATAGAATGAATTTAATCACAATCATTTGATACATTTTATACAATCCCCTCATATTATTCTACTTGAGTACTATTAGCTTGAATCCCCAAGCTCAACACAATTGACTTTTTTTCCCTATAGAAAGAGAATATACATTACACAAGACACTAGAATCTCACAAACACAAAAATATAACTTTCTTAAAGTTCAACAAATGGAAGGTAAGGACAAAACACATCTAACTCTTAAAACAAATGAAGAATGTCTTAACCAAATGAACAATGTTTAAGTTGGCAAAAGTTTGATCTAGAAGTTTACTAATCTAGTCATAGTTAACTGCACAAGATACAAGTTACAATCATCTATCAGGATAGTAGCTTATGGTAAATTTGATTATATTAATACTTGAACAACGACCCTTTACCTTTTGAGTTTTGAAATTTATGTATTAAATAAAAGAAAAAATGACGTTGTAGGTATTTAATCTTCTACCCTGATATTAATGTTAAATCATTAATCAATCCAAAAACTTAAGACCACGTTCACTTTCCAAGTAATAAATCAATCTGAGATGAAAAGTGGATCTCACAGAAAACTAATGAATAATATTTTATGAATTATGAACAATAATAAAAATAATTTATTACGATTATAATAATTCTAATTACGGAACAAGTAAACATGACCAAAGTTTATGGATTATAGTAAATTTAATTATAATCATACTTCAACATGTCTGATCATACAGACGATCTTGTCACATGATCAGTATTGAATGCCAAAGGGTTTTCTCTCATACATACTTTTGCTCTTCTTTTTTTCCCCTTCCCCCCTTTCCCCCATCTTCCACTTCTTTACTTTTTCTTTCAATGTTCTAAGTTGCAGCATACTTCACTCATCTTCCTGGACATGGGAGACACTGACATGACAAAGAAGGAAACTTGCAGCTGCAACTTTACAAGTAAATAAGTGAAAACAGTGAAAGTTTTTCAACAATGACATCACACTCTACTAATTATAGTAGCCAAATCAATATGGAAAAATTACAATTTTACCACTTATCTTTTCCATGGTTAGCTCTTCAATTACCAAATGACATGACAGCAGCCAAAAAGAAAAAAAAAAAAAAAAAAACTCTAAATATATCTCAATTAACTAAGACTGTTTTATCAAATATAGAAAAAAGAACAAATTTTTTTTTTGTAAACATAGCAAAATGTCAGTCTATCAATAGTCTCTCAGGGTGTGTTTGTGACAAGAATTATCCTAAAACTATAATAATCACATCTTACTACAATAAATAGCATTTTGTAGTTCCTAATTAACTACAGACAACACTATTTCAAAACCTCAATTTGCTACGGTATTTACTATTTACTACAATTTTTACTATTTTACATTCATCATTTTTTTTTCCTACAGTGTTTACTATTTTCTTCTCAAATTAAAATAATTTATACCTCAAATACATACTATTATGACCAAAACTAAAATAATCTACATTTCAAACACAAACTATTATAACTCAACGATTTATCCCAAACATAATAATCAACTTTTTGTCCCAAACATCCCTCTATTTTGCTATCTTTGAAAATATTGTAGTTTTGTCATTTAAAACAATTTATCACTTAACTATGAGAGAGAAAGAAATACAAACTCTTACCAAACATGTCTTTTACTCAACCCTAACCCTAAAATTGACATATAAATCTACCTAACTACTGGTTAGATTAATCTTCTTCAATCATTGATAAAAAGAATGAAAGCTTCAAATATTTTATATCATAGGAATTTATCTAACCAATAAGAAATTAAAAAAAAAGACCCTTTTAAAAAAATTATACATAAATGTTTTTATAGAGTTATTTCAATTTTAACAGTTTGGAAGCTGAAGAACCATCAAGAAAAAAAAATTAAAGAAATGGCCATCAAGAAAAAAAAATTAAAGAAATGGAGGGGGGAAATAATAATGTTGAGAAAAGTGGGGGTAAGAAAGGAAACAAAATCTGCAAATAATCTGTAAAATTTTATATGAGCATTGCAAAGTTGAAACCCAAGTACATTGTATATGTTCCATCAAGTTTTTTTTTTTTTAAAAAAAAATTAATTTGTTTTTGGGAAAGTAAAAATTGCAGTACCCACTAACAGTTCACTGCTGGTCTCACCAACACTGTTTTGCATCAAAAGCATAACAATTTATGATATAATCCCAATGGCTGTTTTTGCCCTTTTGAAGTTCCAAACAGAAAAACACAGACATATAGAAAAGACAATTGATCAACCAATATACAAAACTAAACTATATATATGTATATAAAAAAAAAACTGAAATAATATACACACATGATCATATTCTATGGAATATTTGACTTAAAAATACACAAATTCTCTAAATTTGCATATATTAGTCATATCATAAGTACACAATTCCAAAAAAAAAACTCAAATATACACACATGATCATATGCTATCGATTTGACTTAAAAATACAGAAACTCTCTAAATTTGCATATATTAGTCAGATCATAAGTACACAATTCCAAAAAAGAAAACCCACATGAAAATCCCAAGAAAGAGATGAGATTGATGATTAAATTTGCATAGTAATAAGTACACAAAACACTCAAATGATCATATTCTATAGAGGATTGGACTAAAAAATACAGAAAATCTCTAAATTTGAATATTAGTCATCAGATCATAAGTACACAATTCCAAAAACAAACAAAAAAAAAAATACCCCATTATGAAAATCCCAATGAAACGAATCAGAGATGATTAAGCTTGCATTATATTAGTCATAAGTGCACAATTCCAAAAAAAGAAAAAGAATCAAACATTAACACAGTGATATATTATATGGATTTGACTTAAAAATACACAAATCTCTAAACTTGATATATTATTAGTCATATTATAAGTACAATACCCAAAAAAAAAAAATAAAAATAAAAATAACCCACATGAAAAACTCCAAGAAAATGATATCATATTTGATGATCTAAAATATTGTAATCAGAAAGTTGGGTCTACACCTAAAAACAATTAAAAAAAAAAAAAAAAAAAAAAAAAAAAAAAAAAAAAAAAACCCTCAAATTAAACCATCATAATTTCCCTCTTTATGAGGGAAAAAATTTAGTTAAATTTGAACTAAAACCCTAGAATTGATTTTAAAAAGAAAAAACATAGAAGATCAAAATAAAATTAAAGAAGAAAAGGGTACCCTCTAATTGCCTTCCTTGATCATAAAGTGGAAATTTTTTTCCTTAATTTTTCAATTAGCTCCATTAATTGATTGAGAAATTTGTTGTTGTTGCTGTTGAGGACGCTTTCTTTTCTTCTTCTCATAGCTAATTCCTCTTGCTTTAGATTGTAAATCACGAACTTCTCTAAGATAAAGCCGTACAGCTCGGGCACCAAAAGGGTTAGCTTCGGGCATCCCACCATTCTCTTCAAAGGCTGCCCGAAGTCTACCAATAAGAGCATCAAGGCTGCCCCAAGCTTGACGTAAAGGACAAGGGCAAGGGGCAGGAGGATTAGGGTGACCGTAAAAAGGGCAGATTGGTGTATGAACTTTGGTTTTACCAAATTGATCTAAATAACGAAGGAATTCAAGAACATGAGCTCCACTACATCTTGAAAGAGCAAGTGGGGGTCTATGATTTTTAAGGTATTGACAAAATGTGTTCCAATCTCGTCGTTTTTGATTCTCGTAACGACTCGAAGTCGACGACGACGAAGAACCAACAACTAAATTTTGAAGAGTAGTATTGGAAACTACTAATCCAAATTGTTGTTGATTGTTGTTGTTGTTGAAACCTTCAAATTCAGGGAGTATTGAATCCATTTTGGATCTTGGAAATGGAAGAGTACTTAAATTTGTAGAAGGGAAAGGAAAGTTTGGATTTTTTTTCTTTCGGGGGTAGCTAGGGTTTTTTCTTATTTTCTTCTTCTTCCATGGAAGGTGGGGGTGGGGAAATAAATATTGAGAGGGGGAGAGGGGAGATGGATGGGATAGATTTTGGTTATATTAAAATGGTTTGAGAATTGAGATTATTACTTTTGATGGTTATTGTCTGTCATGAAAAGAAGGACAGTGGACAAAAAGAAGAAAATCTAAGACACAAGATTTGATTTATTTGATTGGAATTATTAAATTTGTATTCTTGAAGTGTGTGTAAGAAAGAGCCTAAGGGAAGGGAGAGAGAAAAGGGATTAATTTTTATTTATTTATTATTATTATTATTATTTTGATGAGATTGATGATGGGAAATGAGAAGACTTCACCTCTTTTGGGGTTTCCCTACATTGTTTTTAAGCTATAAACAAGAAATCCCAGAAAGGACTGTGTGAAACAGCTGATTTTATTTTAAAAATCTTTGCTTCATTTTCTTTTTGGGTAGTTTTGGTTTGTGAATAAGTTCTGTTGTTTGGTTTTAACCCCAAAAATAAGTTTGAAGAGGACAATTAATTGAATTTTGTTTTCTCTTTCTTAGAGTTATTATTCTTCAATTGAAATTGTTAAGAGAGAGAAATTTTGATAATGGTACTTTCTTTTGCTGAAAGGAGGTGGACAGTAGGTTAAGATGGAGACAGCCAAAAAGCTTGAAATGTAAAATTCAAGGGAATAACATGATATGTTTCAAGACCCCATCATCCAATCCAAATCTCCCAAAATGACCATATTGCACTTGATGTTCTTAAAACTAGTACATTAACAAAAATTAGAGGAAAAAATTAATCTATATTGGGAGGTGATATCAATTAAAATCTCATATGAATGATCGTATTAATTTAACCCCTAAATTTTTAGGGTGAGCCAATTTAGATCATTTATTGGTAGTTTATAATTGAGTATTGTACTTAGTTTCTTTTAATAATATATTGGGACAAAAGATCCAACAATGAGTATGAAGAGTTCTAAAATAAGTTGAGAGAAAAGAGAGAAGATGAATAACCACTTATTTTGATTTTAAAAAATAGAGACATTAATGGTTTTAAATGTAATCTTAAAATGGAGGGTCTAAATTAATTCATTTATGAAAGTTTAGTTTTAGTTGTAACAATGATTTGTTTGAGGTTTTAAATGATACAATCCCAAATTTTAAGAACATAAATTTATTTGGTTAAATTACCTCGATACTTTCAGTCAATTGCAATATTATTTACCAGTGACCTTTCACAAAAATACTTGCAAACTACATAGGAATAGTTAGAATTTCAAATAGAAATTGAGATTTGGAATAATGTGATGGTGACCTAGAACAAATATTTAGATTGTCACATAATATAGATCTCAATTTTCATCTAAAACTCTATCGAATTTCTAGTGAAAAGATAATTTTGAAATATCTATGAAATTTGATGGATAATATTGTAAAATATAGGGTACTTCTAAAATAAAATGCAAATTTATTATTTACACAAAGATTTAACTAGAACGAATATAAGATAATTACAATGGGTAGCAGTTTTAGTACTAATAATTATCTGTATAACATTTTTAAAAATTTAAAAATATAGAAAAATCTGTCAATGGCATATTCTATCGCTAATAGACTTCTTTTAGCAATAGACTCTTGCCAACGATATAGTTAATTACTGATTTGAATCTGAGAGTTGTATCTAAATTTTGTTATATTTGTAAATTTTTTTACATTGTGATATCTACTAATATTTTAGATCTAATTACTATATTTGTAACTGCCTCATGAATATACATGTTATGAACCATATATATAAGTTGACCCCTTCTCACCTCTAACTCTAATTTGGCATATTTTAACAGCTTGCTTTTTTCTTTGTTAAGGTCCTTCAAACCCTATATATATTTTATATAATAGGAATATATATAGGTATCTTTTGATTAATAAATCAAATCCAAATTAAACCAAAATGCAACAATTTTGATATCATATTCGTAAGATCAGACGGTTTATCTAAGTGTAAATTGTATTTTGGAGAAAGGGATATAATTAATTTAGCTTTGCGTAATCTTGGGAGTGCTTAGGATGCCAATTTGGTCTTAGTCATATCACCTATAATTCGACAAATTTTAATGGCAACTTTGTTGGATCTTAGTAGAATAAATGCCATGAGCATCCTAAGCTTTTTTTTTTTTTTTTTTCATCACCAAATTGATGCATTCAATTAATAAAGTAATCAAATCATTTGAATAATGAAGGCTCTCAAATGGGTTAATAGTTTTATACTTTTTTTTTTTTTAACAATATACAAAAAAAAATAAGGGATCACACACCAGGATATTTCAATTAAATTGACACATTCATAGCATATTAATAATATCCCGATTCAAAAGTGATGCATTCATTAAAAAAAAAAAAGGATAGCTTAACACAAGATGAATTAGAGAAAAGCTCAGATACAAAAGAGTAAAGAAGTACAATGACTAGAGAAAAGTCTTCGAGTCAAGAACTATAGAAGATGCATCATAATTACTAAACAGATTGGATTTTTTTACACCACGTGGCAGTCTATGTGATGATATCTTCCCAAATAAAAGAATGGGTCTTCTTAATACCTTGGAAGCACATTTTTTAATATAAATTTATTTCTTTTTTTCATTTATCTTATAAAGTTTGTGGAGTTTCTTATCTGTTTGGATCTTCAACAAATAAAATTGTTGTAATACTTTTTTTTCTCACTTCTTTGTGTTACTAATCCGAATGCTAATGAGTTATGATAAATTTAATTATTAACATTTTGTTTTTTAAGAATTATTTTCATGGTCTTACTTTGTAGACTTTAGAAAAGTTTTAGTAGTATCATCGTATGATTTTTTTTCATACTATTTCTATTCATTACTTGTCATAAATTTGACATTTAAGAATAATCCGAGATTTATGAAATAAATTAATATATTAAGTAACCTTACATGTGAAAAACGAGTGGAAGATATACTTACTATAGTAGTATTATAAATGTTTCTCACTCTTTGGTGGCTATATTCAAACACCTATATGGTAACTCTACATTTTTTTTTTTCAAAAAATGATGAATCTAAAAAAGAAAAGTTAGTATTCAATGTTCTAAAAGAAAATGTTTGATATGGTTACTATTATTGTTTATTATTATTTTGAAAAAGATAGCTTCTTGTGGAAATATTGGCTAGTCAAATTTTTTTATCATTAGGGTCATATACCACAATAAGTTTAATTGGTTAAATATATGGGGGTTAAAAAACCTACATCTTGTTGTTTAATTATGTTTATTTTTCTCCATTTAGAGTTGAAATATACTTCATTCCACAACTAAACTCATAAGTTGGATGTTTGTTAAAAAAGAAAATAGATGGACTATAAAATGTTTAGTTTGAATATGTAAACTATTTTGAGAACAAAAATTAATAAGATCCATATAGTGGGTGAAGATGGTAAAAGAACTTAGAGTTTTGTAAGTTCAAATTCCTTGCATAACTATTTTGTCTATAGTGATAATGAAATGAATCGTCCTAGGCATCAACTTATTACTTATACTTCATTTAATAGTTTTGATGTAATTTTAGTATTTTCCAATTTTATCTATTTTATGACATATTAAGTAGAGGTAATTTTGTTATTTCTACTATGATTAATAATGTGGGATTAGGATTTCACTGGGATACTATATTAAGCTTTGCCCTTAGGCCGTGTTAGATAGTCTTTATGATAAATTAAAATTGGTCTTTGTGCTTCCTTCAAGATTAGCTAGGAGAGCTTATTGAATTTTGCAAATCACGTGTTGATTTGCATGTCAAGAATATTCAAGTGAGATTGATCATCCTATCTCGTGGAGTGTGAATTTTGGGTTAGGAATTCCTCTTTGTCTCATGATATTTGATTTTAAGGCAATCTATGTCTAACCCAATCTTTAGGGTTAAAATCGATACATGATAACAAAGTCGGTATACACTTAATTAATTTCTTAGTATTAACCAATCCAAACATAGTTGAATGAACAATTGCATAAGATTGATAGTTCGATTATCAACCTCTAGATTAATTAACTAAAAAATCCTTAATATTATCCTCTTAGTTATCACAACACATCATTATATTCATAAGCTAATTAAGACCCCGAGTTTCATTAACCATGATTAAATTGGCTTTTAAAAAAAGATAATTTACATTAACCTAATGATTTAAGTTTTTTTTATTCAATTTGTGTAATATATACCGTGATTGATACATTGTTTCTTCTCTTATCAACTGCCAACTTGAACATAATTCAATTGTTAAGACATCATTATTATATCATCGACTATAAGAT
The DNA here is from genome assembly GCF_009727055.1 of Benincasa hispida. Taxonomy (NCBI): domain Eukaryota; kingdom Viridiplantae; phylum Streptophyta; class Magnoliopsida; order Cucurbitales; family Cucurbitaceae; genus Benincasa; species Benincasa hispida. Next base: position 4,048,281 of record NC_052353.1, read on the forward strand.
TAGATATTTAAATCATCCACCAAACATATTGTTATTATTTATGGCAAAATTTGGCCAAGCAATTTACCTGACTTTCGTATGCAACAGACAGTAAATTTATAATTTGGGGAAGAGAGGACTTGCAAAACAAAGGAAAATGGCTCTGATACCTAAGTCGGTAAGAGAATTGAAGAATAGAGAAGAAGTTAGAAGTTTTAATTTAGGATCTAGATCCCAGATCAAGTTCAATATGCCTCATATTGAGTTATAATAATCTATTTATAGGGAGAATGAGATAGAATCTACCTTTTCCTTTTATGATAAAGATGAGATGAATCTTTCCTAATCTTAATAAGTTGCGACTAGATAAATCAACTTTATCTAGCATTTATTTTCTTTTATCTATTCCTAATTTTTGGCCTATCGTGTGAGGTTCAAATTCACCCGCAACAGTCATATTCCAAGAAAAGATCTTAAATGAGTTGGCAACTCCTTTTAGTTCTTCAGGTAAAACTTTTAGGTGTGACCATTTTTTCTCATTCAAATATTGATAATTTATTAATTTAACAAGTAATAAAAGGTAAGAAATTTGAGTAATATATATGTTCTTATGTAGACCAAATATATAAATGTTGCTTATAAAAAACTATTTCTTGGAGAGAGAGAAAGGAGAAAAAAAAAAAAAAGGTTAACCACACATCTACCCCAGTTGGCAGCAAATGTTTTTTTTCCCCCAAAACACCCAAAACAAGCAAAAGACCAAGAAAATTTTGTCTAATTTTCCCCAGACATACAGTATATTAAGCTGTTTTGTGATCCTACAATGCCCACTTTTCTTTCTTCCACAGTAGAAGGGATCAAAATCTCTCTCTCTCTCCCCCTCCCTTTTTCTCTTTCTTGATCACATAAATTTTTAAAGGGTAATATATAAATTAATGAGAGAACATGTGGTTTTGATTTCAGAGTTGTATTAGGTACGCACGAAAGAGGCTCCTAATCTTACTACGTTCGTAGATATTCGTATTTTTTGTAAGGTCCTTAAAGAGGAGAACAAAATTATTCATAATCGTACATCTTTAACTTCCTCTACTAGTTGATCTTCTTTAGTCTAGAAAGATGTCTTTGAACTTTTATCCTCTCCCTTATTATTTAAGGGGAGTGAGGTGTTGTAATTTAGCATGGTGCCTTTTTCGGTTTATGTATCTTAGTTTCAAAAAAAAAAAAAAAAAAACAATTCACTGAGTAGTCTATGTATGATCTTATAAAAATTATGAAATCCTTTTATTTTTTTCTCAAAATGATGTCTTTGAAGGAAAGTGAGGTTAAATTATATAAAATACATCTGAAATTTAGGGTAGATTTTAATCATATATACTCATGTACTTGGAAAAGGTTTCATTTTTATTATTGAACTTTAAACTTGCTCTAAAAATATCTTTGGACTTTGAATTGTTCCAAAAATATCTTTTCCATTGAAGTAAAGACCGTAATTTGACATGATAATTAATATGTAAGAATTAGAAGACCCACGTGATATTATTTTTATTTTTAAAGAGGTGAAGATCGAACAATCGATACCTTTTAGATGATATGATTGATGTCCCTAAACTTTGATAATTGTATGATATTGTTTATAATTTTATATATTAAAAATTAAGATCATTTTTATCCTTTTACTTCATCTAAAAATATTACTCTTATAATTCGTTTTCATAATAAATTTTTAAATATGTCAACCATCACGTAAATTTACTTCATTGATGTTGTAGATAGTATCACGTATGTCTTCTAATTCTTATAGCCATTTTTCATTAATTTTCTTCTTATTTCAACTAAAAAAAACCTCTCAATAGACCTTTCAACGAAATCTACCTCTAAAAATTTAGAAGTATTCTGTATAATTCACCGTCGTAAAATCTTAGACTAGTAGAAGCCCTAATTTTGGGGCCTCTCTCCCTGTTGCCAATTTCTTGGCCATGCATGGGGTAACATGGCTACCTTCTACTCTAGACATGTTTCAACTTAACAACAAAACAAAAAGAAACATGTAAAAGTTTAACTGACAATACACAGTGTAAGAGTAGCAATTGTCATTCCAAGAATCACTTCCAAGAACCAATTTTTCTTTTACTTGTTTTTAGAGAAACAAACAAACAAAAACAAAACATAATGTTTTTGGTTCTCAGTGAAATGGAATTTATTCCTTTCGATTGTGTGTTGTAGAGGGTTTTTTGATACGTCAAAACAACTCTACACTCTGAAACTTACCAATCTTCAAAAAAAAAAAAAACCTTTTTTTTTTTTCCAAATTAACATTTTTTTGTGAAATGAGAAAAAAGAAATATAATTGAAAAAAGGCCTACTTTTGGGTGGATGGTAATTATTAGAGAAATTAAATAGGTATAGGTGGAAATAATCAAACCATGGTCCATGTCCCATATGGATTTATAGGGGGAAAAAAGTTAGATTACCTATTTTGTGATACTTAAATGATTTTAAACTTCTGAAAAATGATTTTAAATTTGTGCCAAGTTTGATCTATTCCTCTTAGTAAGTTTTAAATTTTATTTCCATGGACAATTTCATATGTTAATGGACTTGGTATTGCACATGAGAGTTGAATCAACATCTTTTAATATATGTAATAGGAAAACACGACGGAATATGATAAGAATACAAAATTTGTAGTACCCAAAAAAAAAAATAAGAAACTTCACAATGGTCAATTGAAAAGTATGTGGTCATAAAAATTGAGTTAAGGATTGTCGATTTTATTGTGAGAGATGTTCAAGTTTGATGAAAATGAAAGAACGGATATCAAAAGTTTCTTGCTATGCATGGGATTGTTTGGTCATTTTCAAAAGGAGTAACATTTGACTATTTTATTTTAATTGTTTTAAAAGGATACCATTGGTCATTTTAAGTGTCATGTAAATTGGTCGGAGATTGTTCAAGAGATAAAATATCAAATATTTAAACCCATAATTCTCAAACAAAAAAGGTTGGCCACATATATGGCAAAATAGACTAAAATTAATAGCAAGGTCCATTTGGATTGGTTTGAAAAAAAAAATATATATTTTTTTAAAAATCCATTTTTATTTAAATACTTTTTTATAAAAACTAATTGAAATACATGTGAAAAAACTATGTTGAGTGGTTGTCAATAACTTATTTTTTAAAATTAAATAGTTGAAAATATATTCTACACATACATTTAAAACGACTTGAAAATATAGTAAATTTTAAGCGAAAGATCTAAAAACTCCTCAACCTCACTAAGATACAATTTCATCCCAAATCACTAAATGCACAATTTCATCCCAAATCATTTTTTGCAACTATTTGCATGTTTTTCTTTTCCTTCGTAGTAGTTTATTCCTAATGTTAATTTTCGTAGTTTCATTTTTTGCTCATTTAAATAAGTTCAACGGTGTATTAAAAACAGTGTTCTTCAACCGTTTTTTATTACTTTAATTTTTCGTAAGTCATTTTTCTTTAATGCGGATTTTATTTGACTGAGTTTTTTGTTAATTAAGTTTTTTTTTTAATCAACTGAGTTCTTAAATAGTTCACAATCTTAATCTAATAGTGGTCCTCTTAGTTTTTTTTTTTTTTATTGGAAAAAAATCTTTCACTACTATTAATGGAAAAAGTAGAAAAAAAAATAATATAGAACTTTTTTAAAAAAAATAATAAAACTAGAAACATAAGAATTAATATGGAAAAAGATTTTTTTTAAAATAATGTTTTTTTAATAAATAATGACAAAAATAGGGTTGGGGAGAAAGTATTCCTAAAAATAGGTGTTTAAATCGTATACCGGGTACACGATTACACCTTAATCGTGTACACGGGTACACGACTTCCTCGCATTAAAAACTCCGCCCGCCCGTTCTTCTTCCTTACCGAAATGCCCCTTCTTCTTCCTCACCGAGACTGCCACTTCTTCTTCCTCACCGAGACCAACGATTTCTTCCTCTATTATGCTTTCTACTTTCCAAAATCTCGTTGATTTTCCTCACCGAGGCCTCAATTTCACCGAAATCTTCTAAAATTTTGATTTTGCTCGATTTTCAGTCCTCCATTTGATCCTCACCGAATTCTCCATTGTAGTGGTCGTGTTGCTCGATTTTCATACCTTTTTGGTTGCCGATTTTTGCTCGTTTCTATGGTATATTTCTTTCTCTAGTTGGGCCGATCTATATTTATATGTATGTTTTTGCATGTTTTTGGGCTGAGTTTATTTTAAACTTAGTTTATGTATAGTTTATGTATGATTTAGTTTATGTATAGTTTATATATGATTTAGTTTATGTATAGTTTATGTATGATTTAGTTTATGTATGTTTTTGGGCTGATCTTATATTTTTTTTATTTGTTTGGATTGATTTAAACTTAGAAATCTATTTGTTGGGCCGATCTTATATGTATATGTTTATAGATCTTAATCTTAGATCTTATATTTGTTTATTTGTTTGGGCTGATTTAAATATGTAATTTATAAATCTTAGATTTGGTCTGATTTAAATATATATATTTAGATCTTATATGTTAAATTTAGAAAATATAGTTTGTTGTGTTGATATATTAACATATCTTTTGTTAACTATAACAGTTGAAAAAACATAATAAATATGTCGATGCGTCCTGAAGATTTAGTAATTCTTGAACCTGAAAATGATGGAGATAGTGACATTGACGTTGAAGTTGATGAATTATTTGGAAACGACAGTAGTGGTGAGCATGATCTTGAGTTGGTGCCGTCGGAAATGTTCACCCAAATAGATTGGGAAATGACAAATTCAATGTGTGAACTAGGGTCTACTTTGGAAGAAAGAAATGTAGGATTAGATAACTGTAGTTTAATACAAAAAAGAATATTGTTTAATACCAAAGAAGATTTACAGCTTGCTGTAAAAAAATATTGTGTGACAGAACACTACGAAATTGTCGTAGTGGAATCAAATCAGGATCTTTGGTATGTTAAATGTAAATCATGGATTGAAGGTTGTGCTTGGAGGCTACGGGCATGTCGGCGCAAAACTCATGGGATGTTCGAAATCACAAAACTTCAAGGAGAACACTCGTGTTTATTTTCAAAATTGACACAGGATATTCACATTTGGATTCAAATTTCATGAGTATCGAAATTCAAAATTTGGTTAGAGCTGATCGTGGAGTACTTGTGACCCTACTTCAAGAAGCCATTAAAAAACAATATGGCTATAATGTTAATTATAAACGGGTGTGGCAAGCCAAGAGAAAAGCATTAATTGCTGTGTTTGGCGATTGAGAGAAATCATATTCAGAGCTTCCATATTGACTGAGTGTTGTTGTTCATTACAATCTAGGAACATGAACAGATTGGTTTTTCCTTCCCTCTAATGTGTCAGGTACGACTATTTTTGGACGATTTTTTTTTGTCTTTTGGTCCTGCAAGAGAAGGGTTCAACCATTGTAGGCCATAAATCCAGATTGATGGAAGTCATCTTAAGTATAAGGTGAAATTATTAACAACCTTATCTATTGATGCAAACGGACATATATTTCCCTTTGCTTTTGCTATCGTAGAAGGTGAGAATTCGTCCAGTTGGTCATGGTTCTTGTGGGCATTGCGTGAATATGTTACCCAAAGAGAGGGTATTTGCTTGATTTCTGACAGACATAAGGGCATTCTTGCTGCAATTAATAATGAAGAAATTGGTTCGAGTGAACCCAGAGCGTACCACTGATATTGTCTTCGCCATGTTGCCAGTAATTTCAATACAAAATACAAATCGAAGCAACTAAAAAATTTGGTGTTTATGGCCGAAAATCAACACCAAAGGTGTAAGTTCATTCGGTGCATGAAAGAATTGAAACAAATTTTTTCAGACATTGACTTAGAAAAATGGACACAGTCACATGACGGTGGGTACCGCTATGGGTGGATGACTAGCAATACAGTTGAATGCATGAACAACGTTTTCAAAGGTGTTAGAATGTTACCAATTACTTCTTTGGTTAGGCTACCATTCTATCGCACAATATTGTATTTTGAATGCCAGAGACAAGAAATCAGTGAAGCACTCGATCGTGGGGACATATATACAGAATATGCCCTAAAGAAATTGAAGAGGTTGGAAAAACGTGCATTGGCACATACGGTGACATCTATTGACAGGGAAAGTCAAACTTTCGAAGTACAAACTGGCATAAGTATGATTTCTCCCTACAAATTACAACACACCCAAGTTTTAAGCTTGAAAGAAGGGACATGTTCTTGCAATAAGTAACAATCATTCAAGATTCCATGCTACCACTTATTGATGAATGCTACAAATTGTCCAATGTCAAGCGTTGTTATGAAGGTCGCTTCCATCCAATTCAATACCCAAATTATTGACCAGAATTATCATTTACAGAAGTTCGTCCAAATGTGGACTTACTCAGAGAACAAGGTCGGCCAAAAAGTACGCGCATTCATAATGAAATGGATTGGAGAGAAGCAAGCCAAAAAGTGCGATGTACAATTTGTAAAAGAGAAGGACATAACAGACGCACTTGTCCACACCGTACACTGGGTGCTTTGTCGTCTTCGGGTCATTAGGTGTATTTTTTTTTACTTGTATATTTCATGTATTTGTATTCTTTATGTATTTATAATGAATTTATGCAATGAATTTATGTAATAAATTTATTTTACGTAATTGTATTTTTTTTATGTACTTTTTATATATCTTTTATGTCATGGATTCTATTATGTAATATAATTTGAACTTTTTAGGTAATGGAGTCTGGTCCTTCTAATCCTGTACAATTGTACCAAAAAAACACACATCGTTCACAGACAGTATGGGATAGTTCTTCCACTATAGTGTTGAGTTGTCGGAGGAGGGAGGCGACTACACAACATACTATCCCATTTGATCACCGCATTATTCCATATGTTCAGGAGGCAGGTTTTCTCTGGGTTGCACAGATTGGTTTCATCCAGCTTGATTGGCACCTGATTACTGCTCTAGTTGAGCGCTGGACCAGAGACCCACACATTTCACCTGCCCTGTGGGGAATGTACGATTACACTGTAAGATGTTGCCGTATAATTTGGGTTATGAGTGGACGGACAGCCACTGACAGGCTCACTACAGTATGACTAGAAGAACATTTGTGAAGAGCTCTTAGGCGTTCTACCAGAGGATCTGAAGGGATCAAGATTGAGTATCCCTTGGTTGGCGTCCCAGTTTCCCGAATTACCTCCTGATGTCGACGACATCAGCGTACATAGGTACGCACGAGCATACATCTTGCAGCTTATTCGAGGATTTTTATTTGCCAATAAGTCAAATACTCTGGTGCATCTCATGTTCCTCCCATTATTGTCTAATTTCGAGCATGCTGGTACGTACTCGTGGAGTGGTGCATGTCTTGCATAGTTGTACAGAGAACTTTGTCGGGCTTCCAATACACAAGCGTTGGAAATAGCAGGGTCACTGATACTATTACAAGTATGGGTTTATAATCGATTTCCAATTATAGCACCACAAGTCCAACTATAGGTCCCAGATCATCGTTCCACTTAGTGCCAGGTAGGTTATTTTATTTTATATATTTATTTCGCTATTCATTTTATGTAAGAATATAAATAATCGTATTTATATAATTTAATGGAGTGGTGTATTTAGGCTATCTCTTGAATAGTCAAGCAGAATATGTTGCTCGTGTACAGATAAAAATATTTCAGAGCATGCTGACGCACAATCAGTAGTAAATATGTATATAGCAATGGAATATTTAAAGACATTTTTATATGTATACTTTTGTTTCTTTTTTGTCAGGTTATTTGGACGTCATACAGCACAGATTCTGGTCTGATTACCTGATTATTGTCTTGAATGAGTGAAGACATGTGGTTGACTGTTAAACCCTCTTAAAGAGGGCTCTGCTTCAACACTATTGAAAGACGGCAAACTACCTTTTATTGCCGTCACCGAACTATCCAGAAGGAGGTATCTCCGCAAAAGCAGGATGCGGGCAACAAAACAATCGGGCAAACAATGCAAATTTAGGGGTTGTATTCTTCCCTGGACTTTATTCGGCAAAGTTCTGCAGCTATCGACGAGTTCAAGCTGATTATCAAATCATTATGGAAGTTGTAGTTTAAGGATATTATAATTCAGGTCTATATGCGACAAGCAACGGATACCTTCGTCTTCTTCTCTCGCTGAGTTAACCTTTGCAACAACTCTCCAGACTACTCTTCATTAAACTTTCAAAGGATTATCAAATTGTAATAAAGATGAATTGTAAGGTCCACCGACCCAAGGAGAGCGCATCTGGCTATTTCCATCGTAAATTATTCACTCTTCACTTTCATTGCACTGAAATCGTAGAATGATTTCTTATTCACCAACAGTAAATTAACCAAATTTTGGGGCCAGGGTTGTTTCAGACGGAACTACTTTTCCCGTGGTACAATATGATCACGGAGGCGATTTATCTCACCTTGACGGCGCTTACTATTACTGCATGGTAAAATATAAAATAGATCATTTTCCATATATATAATATGAATATTGTTGATAAATTTTTTTTTAATTGTACAAGAATAATTTTATATAGCGATGTTAACATCATTCCAGTGTAACAAAATTACCAAATTGGCGTTCAATGTTCAGCAAATATGGTTCAACGTAGAAGGTATTTATTTTCAAAAAAACGACGACTCAATGTTTTGCTGACACCCCGATCAAAGACGTATTCGTCGTAGATGACAGCAACAGAGTGGTGAAGCCTAATTTAGAGGGACACGAAGACAACCCCATGAGGAGTAAGGGCAGGGGGATCGTTTTTAAAATACCACATGTATCATTTTCAAATTGTAAATTAAAGAACTAATTATAATATTCTTAAATATCATGGTATTTTTTTTTATATTGAGATGCAAGATGTTTTTATTGTATATTAAATAAATATATTTAAGTTAAATAATGAAAGAATATAAGTTTAATAATAGTCTTTAATAATTTATAAAAACAATTATAAGCAATAATGAAGAGATTAAGTTTATATAATTAAGTTTAACAATTAACTTTAAAACAAAAAGAAAAAAAATTAAAAGCGAATCGTGTACCGGGTACACGAGTTCGCTTGACCGGTCAACGATTTATGCTGCGTGATGTAACGTCTATAGACTGGTATTATATTGTAAACTCCTTTTACGTGATACCGGGACGAGCGAGAATCATAGCCGAACATGGTAATAGTTGTATCCGAGTACACAATTCCACTACACTAGTTTTGTCAATACTTTCCCAAAATACCTATTTTTGGAATACTTTCTCCCCAACCCTATTTTTGTCATTATTTATTAAAAAAAACATTATTTCAAAAAAAAATTCTGAAAAAAGTCCAAATCAAATAAGAAAAACTTCGATGTGAAAATTTGTTTTACTATTTACACCTTTTAGTCTCACTCTCAAGCTAGAAAATACAAAAGGGAATTTACTAGAGTTTGCACACTCAAACTTAAAATGTCTATTTCTAATTGGGACAACTTGAAATCAAAGACAAAGGCTCCTTTATAGTGGTTGAAACTCATGACTTCCTTGAACTTTTCCGATATGGAACAACTGCACTTCTAATATTTTTCTAAAAGTAAACAATTTTTGTACCCATTTTTTTTTTCAATTAAACATTCTTTTTTTTTTTTCACCTGACTTTTTTATTAGTGAAATGTGTTTGAAATGTGTGTTATTTTCCTCATATGCGCTTGAAATGACTTTGTATAAACATATTGTTGTTAATAAATTAAGTGTTATATTATAAGCATATATTCAATCCAATAAACTAAGATCTTACGTTATTTTATGTTATTTAAACAAGTAAGTAGAGACATACAACTGGATCTTGTTTAAAAATAACCTAAACGGTCTGTAGTATATGGACAAGGCTGGATACCTTATCCTTGTGACACTATGGATATGGCCTGCTTTGTAGGTATTACAAGTGTTGTAAAGTACTATAAATGATCTGATCTTAATCATTCATGTATAGACATGTGAGCGTGGATATCCTATACAAAGAGTTTGTTTAAGACCGGACCACGAAATGACTAGTCTCTTTATATAACGCCGTTAATAATAGAGACTTACATTTCACTAGAATGATCATAGGTAATATGACTTGAATCTTGAGTGAGTTGTGAACTCCTACTCATAAAGGCGGTCCTTTGATTAGTATGAGTGAAAGTGGCCAGATTGCCAACTCAATAAGCCTACCATTTCGAGGATTTGTCTAACTAGGGAGCTGAGAACACAGTTACACGAGACAGAATTCACTCCTTCTCCAATGCAGGGGCAAGTAGATAAATTGCTCCCTTAAGGGCTAATTAATAGAGAATTAATTATATATGTGATATAATTAAATATAATGGTATTTGATAATTATAATATAACAGTTAAAATGAGATGAATTTGAAATATGATTCATACTATTATATGAATGAGGATCCTTAATAATTAAATTTAATATAAAATATTAATTTATATTAAAAGTACCATAATATTGAAATTAAATATTTGAATGAACCAAAATATCAATTATATGAATGAGATTCATATAAGTGAGTTTAGCATAAATGTGATTTATATTTAAAAATGCGCAATGTAGTGGTTGAGTAAAAAAAAACATTTAATATGGTTAATATATTGGTATTTTGATACAATAATTAACTATATATTATATGTTATTGGGATATAACTATATATTTATATACATATAATAAGGTTGTTATTAATATGTATAAAATTATTAATGAATTTAAATTTTATTAAATTAATATAATTAATTAAAGAAGAGGGACTCGCCTCCCTTTAATTTCTCTTAGCCAAATACG